>NC_088397.1:62322023-62422023 GCF_034236695.1 Oncorhynchus nerka | reverse complement strand
ACACACAGACATACAAACACATACAAGCACACACACACAAACATACAATGTCCCGTCCCCAAAATCTCATCTAAAGAGGAAATTCACCAACAAACCCATTAAGATAAAGAACTTTCCCTGACTCAGAACAACGACTGAGAGTTAGACTGAAGTCTGACTGGGTGTGTTTTCCACTGTGGTTCAGGTAGGTGCCAGCGTTCTTCTCTGTCTATAGCTGTAGTATCATATTCAAGTGTGTGTGTGTGTGTGTGTGTGTGTGTGTGTGTGTGTGTGTGTGTGTGTGTGTGTGTGTTTTCTCCTTCTCTAGCAGCAGTATTATGTTTAATTGCCTGCAGGATCTTTATCTTGTTCTGGGATGTGAATGTTTGGCTGGTAGCCCTTACCACACGACTCCCTGGGTCAGCCCACAGAGACATGACTGTGTGAGTGTGACACAGAGAGAGTGAGAGAGAGTTTCAGTTTTTGTGTGTGTGTGTGTGTGTGTGTGTGTGTGTGTGTGTGTGTGTGTGTGTGTGTGTGTGTGTGTGTGTGTGTGTGTATGAATCCACAACTGCTGTATACCTATATGGTAAAAAGTACTAACAGCCTTGTGTGTGGAGGGATGGGGGGGGGTTATAGAGAAGAATATTATAATAGTCAATTCCTACGATAGCTGATCTGCCCACCCAGACTCTCATCTAAATGAAAAAGGGCCCTTAACACTCCTGCCAACACCCCCAACACTGGGCAGTGTCTGTGTGTGTGCACGTATGAGGTGATTATCTAATCTTATCTAGTAAAAAAAATGGTGACATTATCTAACTGCCAGAGCTAGTGCTTATCTCACTGGGCTAGCACACTCTGTGTAGAGGACTCAAGAGCATGCAGAGAAATGTTTTAATGTGCTGAAGCATTTCATCCCTGTGCTGTCATGTCAATGATGAGGGGTCTGAAGAATGCACTCGGCTATTCCCATGCATGTCACACACACAAGGGGGCGTTCTGGCTCGAAGGGCCTGTCGTGATTAAGAAGTGAATCATTGTATTTTACAGAGATTTGATCTGTGTCTGCCACACGCAACCGTCCACGCTCCAACACACGTAATCCACCAAACATGTGTCCTCAACACAGACCACAGTAGAGGGGAGTGTACACTCAAATACAACTCAAACTCTTAATGTGACTGACTGGGCATCGAACCCGGGTGGTCTGTTTGAAATTGTGTTAGCTAAAGCCTAGGCATCAGCTCTATAAGCTAACATGTTTCTTTTGGTCTCAGGCACAGTGGCTCATCTGAATGTATTTTACCTAATCATCTCACAGTAAACACACCACGACTCCACTCCACCCCATCCCCTCCTCAATCCAATCAGTCCCATGCATCATTATCATTTTCTAATTTCCTATTGCCATGGCAGCAACCCTCAGCAGTAACCACAGTAACATGAGCCATGAAAAGCCTGTATTGAGTCCAAACACAGTCCGGCACACGCACGCACGCAGGCACGCACGCGCACACACACACGACACGACACGACACGACACGACACGACACGACACGACACACACACACACACACACACACACACACACACACACACACACACACACACACACACACACACACACACACACACACACACACACACACACACACACACACACACACACATTATCTCTCACACAGCCTGTCTATGAGTTATACAAAGGTTTGGCTGTGTGTATAGACTGTGGACAGTGTGTGTATAGCTCACAGTGTACATGGCTCAGTGTGCTCTTGTTCCAGGGGGTCTATAAATGCACACATTGGTGTCTGTCTGTCTGCCTGCCTGCCTGCCTGCCTGCCTGCCTGTCTGTCTGTCTGTCTGTCTGTCTGTCTGTCTGTCTGTCTGTCTGTCTGTCTGTCTGTCTGTCTGTCTGTCTGTCTGTCTGTCTGTCTGTCTGTCTGTCTGTCTGTCTGTCTGTCTGTCTGTCTGCCTGCCTGTCTGTCTGTCTGTCTGTCTGTCTGTCTGTCTGTCTGTCTGTCTGTCTGCGTGTCTTTCTGGAAAAAAGGGCATAATGGCAAGCGGATACATGGTGGAAATCAATGGAAACTAAACAGGGTTTGCACATGGACCTCAGGACAGGAGAGTTACAGATGGATGCAGGTACAGTAGGTAGGTTATTACCCGTTAACAGGACAAACGGAGGGATGGTTTGTGCCGACGAAGGAGAAATGCTGACAAGCTGGATCAGCTTACTCATACCACCTCCACACACACACACACCTCTATATCACAAGTCAATGAGGGGAGAAACCACTTGTTAACTTCAAAGGTGTTCTAGATAACAAAACACACACACCACAAATGCACACACAAACACACACCACCTTCATACCACAGCTCAGTGAGAAGGAACTGCTGATTCACTTCAAAGGTGCCTCACAACACACACACACACACAAATACACATACGCCCCCCTCCATACTACGTGTCAGTGAAGAGGAAAAAGTTTCAGGTGTTTATGTCAGTATAATGGAAGCCCGTAGGTAGGTGAGAGAAGTACAGGCCAATGCCCCTTTCCCTCTCCTCAACCACAGATTCAGACAGTAATAACTCTCAACTCTTCTACTTCAGATCCATATACTGTTAGGAATGATTGGGACTGGAGTGCATCACGTCTTAGTGAGGCTGAGGTGGTATGGTATGAGAGCTGCATCAGTGCAGAGCTCAGGTGAGGAAGGTGTAATACCTGAACTGAAACTCACGCATCAGCCTGCATGAAGTGACTCCACTTTGGATTATGTGTGCATTGTTTTATATTGCTAGGTATTACTGTTGGAGCTAGAAACTCAAGCATTTCACTGCACCTGCAGAAACATCTGCAAATCTGTGTACATGACCAATAAATGGGATGTTTTTCATCTCTTTTTGGTGAACTCAGTCTGTCCGTAAGGCCTTTCCTTCTGAAGGCACACTGACACAAACACGCACGCACGCGCACACACACACACACGCACAAACACACACACACCCACACATACACACACAAGCCAACTGAGGGGGATCAAGGCTACTCCTCTGTCACGGTTTCCCATGGCTCAGTGTTTTCCCCTGTCTTTACAAGCGACTGGAAGCCATTAGGGAGAAGAGGGTGTTGAACAGGGCAGACCAGTCCTCACACAGTGATGACAGCCTTCTCCCATCTCAGCCAGGCTGAGTCCCCTTCCCTCCGCCAGCAAATTAAACACAAATGTCCAACACACATGCTTATGTATAGGCCTATACTGTACACTCAAACATACACGCTAATTGATTGTTTTGGATATGTGGGTCACAACTGAGTTCAGTATGTATTGACGAACGCATGTAGTCACAGGTGTCTGTCAAAAACAACTGATCAGAACTCCTCTCCTCTCCTCCTCTCCGTTCTTGTCTGTCTGGTCTTAATATCAGTGTCCAGAGTTATGAGTCCCAGTGGAAGAAAGAGAGTTTCCAACCATCAATCCTGCCCCAGACGTGTGAAGAGAAGAGTGTGCGTGCGGCTGTGTGTGTGGAATGTGTTGTGGAATGTGTGTGGTTCAGGATATCTCTATGATCTAATTGTGGGGGCTGGGTTTGTGTGTGATGGTGCGGCAGGGGGCCTTTTTCCTATTCCAATCTAGGCTTCATGTCTTGGAATTTTGCTCCATGAAAAGGCATCTGCCCTTCCAGAACACTTAGCACACGACTCCCCAGCCCATGAGACCCTCTTACTATAGTCGTAATCACCAGCAGCAGGCCGCATCTATCACTTTACACACACACGGATGCACAGACACACGCACATGCTATGGACGCACACACACATAACAGATGTTTTGCTCTCAAGCAGCGGACCCAGGGTTGATGTTTGTATGACTTGCGGTCATTGATGCTGGTCATTTATAGGAATCACTAGGAGATGAGGATGAGAACAGAAATGTGCTTAACATCTACATTGAGTGTACGAAACGTTAAAAACACCTGCTCTTTCCATGAAATAGACTGACCAGGTGTATCCAGACGAAAGCTACAGTATGATCCCTTATTGATGTCAACTGTTAAATCCACTTCAATCAGTGTAGATAACAGGTTAAAGAAGGATTTTTAAGCCTTGAGACAATTGAGACATGGACTGTGTATGTGTGCCATTCAAAGGGTGAATGGGCAAGACAAAATATTCAAATACCTTTAAACGGGGTATGGTAGTAGGTGCCAGGTGTACCAGTTTGTGTCAAGAACTGCAATGCTGCTGGGTTTATAATGCTTGATAGTTTCCTGTGTGTATCAAGAATGGTCCACCACCCGAAGGACATCCAGCCAACTTGAACCATTGGAGTCAACATGGATCAGCATGTTTAATGCTTTCAACACCTTGTAGAGTCCATGCCCTGACGAACTGAGGCTGTTCTTTGGGCAAAGGGGGGGTGCAACTCAATATTTTGAAGGTGTTCTTACCACAACCCCCTGAGGTGCCTTATCGCTATTATAAACTGGTTACCAATGCAGTTAGAGCAGTAAAAATGCATGTTTTGTCATACCCCTGATATACGGTCTGATATACCACAGCTTTCAGACAATCAGCACTCAGGGCTCGTACCACCCAGTTTCTAATAATAAATAGTGCTATCTATATCATTAGGGTGCTTTTTGAAAAGTTCACACTAAAAGTGGAATATTGGGTGATGCAGTTCTACAGGGTCCTGTGAGACACAGCAGGTTCCTCTGTCTATACTGCAGTGTTTCCAACCTATGAGAACCAGATGCATAATGCACTGTAGTGTGAGGGCCTACTGGCACCTGACTGGGCTTCAGCCTGTCTGTCCCAAAGCATCTTAAAAGAGTCCGTGTGGACATGGAGTTGGGTTTCTGGGTCCTAAAAGAAGCAGGGTTCAGAGTACCACAGAGGCTGTCTCAAATGACACCTTACTCTCTATAAAGTCCTAATAGTGTAATACAGAAATATTGACCCCATATAACCCACCTGCTACTGGTTGTCTGGATTAGAATAATACACACACACACATACACACACGTGTCCCAGAGACATCCATCTACTGAAAGGAGAGAGGGTGAGTAGGAGGAGGAGGGGAGAAGAGGGGGAGGAGAAAGGGAGGAAAGTGGGAGGAGAAGGGGAGAAGGCACAGAGAAAGGGGAGGAGAAAGGGAGGAGAGGGGGGAAGAAGGGGAGGAGAGGGAGAGGCAAAGGGAAGGAGAGTGGGAGGAGAGTGGGAGGAGAAGGGGAGGAGAGTGGGAGGAGAGTGGGAGGAGAAGGGGAGGAGAGTGGGAGGAGAAGGGGAGGAGGTGGGAGTAGAGGGGGAGGAAATGGGGGTTGAGTGGGAGGAGAAGGGGAGAAAATGGGGGTAGAGTGCAATGAGAGGGGGAGAAAATGGGGGTAGAGTGGAGGATATGAGAGAAAAGAGTAGTGATGAGGAGAGGGGAGAGAGAAGGGGAAAGGACATGGGAGAGGGGCTCAATATATTTTCAGAAGATGACACACACACACACACTCCTTTTCCCAGCGTGTTAATAAATCCTGAGGTGTTCCAGACCTCTGTAATATCCTGCCCTAAAGAGGCTGTGGGCGTTATGCCATGAACCTCTCTTTATTACACACATTATTACTGTTGAGTAAAATAGACTGACTCCAGATAATACATTCCAGTACTGGGGAGTGGGAGAGGGGAGGGGGCCAGGGGGAGGAGGGGGAAGTGAAGAGAGGAAGACAGGGAAGTCACAAGTGAGATGGGAAGACAGACGGGTGAGGAGAGGGGAAACGGGGGTGGGGGGCTCTTCTTAAACCACCCAGGTAAGAAGGCCTGTAATCCAAGTAAAGTCAATGCCTTTACCTCAGCTACAAGAACATTAACAGCTCATTTTAGTTTGCAAAACATTTTTTGGGGTTAAAAAGATGGGAAAATACTGAATGCAAGTATAGAGATGATGGGCAGCAAGTAAAAGCTAATGATAACAATGCTAATTTGGCCTAAAAGGTGTGTAAACACTATTCCCAAAAATATAAAGGCGAGTAAACAAGGTTTAGGTTGGTGCGCCCTCTGCTATGTCCCTGGTCTCTCCTGTGGGGAAGATTTGGTGGAAAACTACAAGTGTTTACCATGTCTCTGACTCACCGAAAGAGAGAAAAGAAACAGTCTGGCGTGATGATGGAAAGTCTTTAAACATCATTAGTGAGCAGAATAAACACACCTCTACATCACACACTCTTATATTTATCTTCTGCCTCTTTTCAGATCACATTCAATGGTATCTCAACTAGAGCCCAAACTGCTGAGCTAGGGGAGCTCTCTGTGTGTGTGTGACACAAAGACCCTATCATTGCCACAGTAAATAAACAGATGTAGAAGCGTGGAGTGACTGTTGTTTTGTATTTTCAGAGCTGGTCTGGGCCGATGTTCTGATGTTTTGTGTGGGTTCTGATATTTTGTGACTGTGTATCATTTGTCAGATCGGTTGGCAGGGTGTTTAGGTCAGAATTTATGCTGTTTTATATTACAGCTGGTGTGGTGGCTGAGGCAGACACACACAGGAGTGCACACACTAGCAACGTCCCGCCCACCCGAGGAGCTGTCTTTTTCAGCCATCTGTTTCCTGTGTTTGAGGGGTGCAGAATCCACTTGTCACTTAAAGTAAAGACACAGCTATTTTGACTGTTATATTGTTTTTGTGCATCTTCGAGTGATGTTCTATCTATTCCCTGGGTCATTTCATGTTTTCATGTGTATCTGAGTTATAGGGGTTCAAGCAGGCAGAAATCCGTCCGGTGTGACATAGCACTGTGATAAAGTCTCTACACTGGAAGTTAATAGGGGGCGGCAGGGTAGCCTAGTGGTTAGAGTGTTGGACTAGTAGCCGAAAGGTTGCAAGTTCAAATCCCGAGCTGACAAGGTACAAATCTGTTGTTCTGCCCCTGAACTGGCCGTTAACCCACTGTTCCTAGACCGTCATTGAGAGTAAGAATTTGTTCTTAACTGACTTGCCTGGTTAAAAAAATAGGAATACAACTTTTAGATGGTGAAAACATCTTTCATACTATACTGTACATGTCAGATTTCAATACTGGCCAATGTCATGACACGGGAGTTGTCTTCTCTCCAATTAGCAATTGATCATCTTTTTGTGATAGTCCTACCTCGAAATGTGTAATTTAACTGCCTCTTCAGTCCAGAGTGCATTGCATGGTGCCGTTGCGAATGTCAGGCACATCGATCTGCAGGTTGAACATGGTGAGATTGTAGACTCCTAAATTGATAGTGCAGTTTGTTTGGTGATTTTACAGCCATTTAGCTACATCACATGCTGATAATGACTTTGGTATTATTGTGTATAGCTACGTTTGCTAGCTAGCTACCTAGGAGTACAATTTTGATGACCAGACTACTCATCAGATGAGTGTGTAATACTGTACCCCAGAAGTAGGAAATGAGAGAGAGAGAGAGAGAGAGAGAGAGGGGGGGGAGGAGAGGAGAGGAGGAAAGGGAGGAGAGGACAAAAGGAGAGCGTATAAGAGCCAGTCACAACCTGCATTTGGATACAAAATAAAGAGTAGAGGGAGAAAGAGAGAGATATTGAGAGTGTGTGTGAAAGAGAGAGAGGTAGAGAAAGAGAGAGGTAGAGAGAGAGACAGAGAGGGTGGAGGGCAGTGTGTGTGTGCCATTGCCTGACCATGGTGAATTGATACAGAAGGAAAGTGGTAGTTCTGGTTCCTCTGAGACAGAATTCCTCCAAAAGGCAAGTCAGAAACAAGGTCAGTGTCAGAGAGACAAACAGGGAACAGCAGAAAAGAACAACCACAGATGTACAGCCCATCAGGTTAACATCAGAGTCACAAAGGAACCAGCACCACAACACCTAGCCCTTAGCTCTGACCCAGCTAACAAGGGTCATGTTCAATACAGCACAACGTAGTGAAACTTTCTTCTCCCATTTCGTACCTAGTGAAGATGAACACTGGCAGGGAGAGAAGGAACACTGTCAGTGTGCACTTGTTGCGTGTGTATGTGACTGCATATAAGCATTGTGCATGTGTACTGTATGTGTTTGTATGTGTGTAAGAGCGTGTGTTGTGGATCTTAGTGCATTCCTGGGTCCCGTCTGTCACACATCTGTTCCGGTGTGAGTGCCAGTTCTGTTCCTTGCGCCTTTGTGTGTATGTATGTGCGTGTGTGTGCATGAGACATTCAGAGTCGATTAAGGTTGTCATCATGCATCAATACATCCATCTGTGTCCGTGAGACTCAGAGAGACCACTTCCCCATGGAAACGCCCAGAGAGTGTAAACAATGCCCTCTGTGATTGGACCAGGACCATCTAACACACCTCATTAGCATAACACATTCTACTTCAGAACTCTGAGACAGGACTGTCGTGAGACGGATTATAGCGTTAGCCCTGTCCATGTGCTGTGCATAATGTGCGTGTGTGTGTGTGTGTGTGTGTGTGTGTGTGTGTGTGTGTGTGTGTGTGTGTGTGTGTGTGTGTGTGTGTGTGTGTGTGTGTGTGTGTGTGTGTTTTGGAGTATTACTATCCTTGCGGGGACCAGAAGGAAATAAGGCACACCTGTTAATTGAAATGCATTCCAGGTGACTACCTCATGAAGCTGGTTGAGAGAATGCCAAGAGTGTGCAAAGCTGTCATCAAGGCAAAGGGTGGCTACTTTATATAAATATAAAGTATTCAGTCCTATTTATGACATAATTGACAAAGATTCTAAAATGTTTTTGTTGTTTTATTATAAAAAAAAAAAAAGTTTTAATCAATTAGTATATTTGAGTTTAATCACAATATTTCTTGCATGCTGCTTTTGCAACAGCTAATGAAAAATTCCAAATAAGCAAATAGGTAAACTGGGATAGGTTAGGTTTAGGGGTTTGGTGTTAAGGTTAGGAAGGGTTTGGGAAAGGGTAAGTATTAGGTTTAGACGATAGGGAAAATAGGATTTTGAATGGAAATCAATTGTTTGGTCCACGCAAGGATAGATAAACAAATCTAAATCTACTGTGGTAAGAAAGCCATAACAAGACAAAGAACTCCCAGACAACCACACACATACACACCCACACACACACACACACACACACACACACACACACACACACACACACACACACACACACACACACACACACACACACACACACACACACACACACACACACACACACACACACACACACACACAACGTGCTGGAATAACCCCTATGCTATGTTCATCTGTGTGTGTGTTTATGCTAGGTGCAGTTAGTCAGTCAGTGAGTGAGGCCTGTAGTGAATCTCATCTGTAATAGGTGAATAGACTTTGGAGTTATTAATATTCTCTAGACAACCAATGATCCCTTTTCATCAGTCTTTTCATCTCTATTGGTCACGATCACCGTTGCTTACACTGAGGAACGGAAACACAGAGCAAACACTTTATCATGCTCTGTGCTCTCTAACGCACCTTGTCTCAAACAGCAGCGAATGAATGGGCCATACTGGGGCCATCGTTTCATATCCATTATTAAACAAAGTAAATATTTGTGAGTATGGAAACTGTGAAATCACACAGCGATGGGAAGGCAGGGCTGACCAGGATGGGTTAACTATTAGAAGCAGATGTGTGTCCTGATTCTCCAATGAGTCAAGCTATTCAGTTATTCACACACACACACACACACACACACACACACACACACACACACACACACACACACACACAGCGCACTACTAAGCATCGTACTGAATATCCGTACTGAGATAAATCAAACATCAATAAAAATATGTTTTTGTCAAGCACAAAAGCAAGCTTTGCAAGTGAACTCCTGGTAGCCAAGGTGGTCTAATTGTTCAGTGTGATGAGTGACCTTGAGACCTGAGACCCCCCCAGTCTGCTGCTGTCCTGAAGAGCAATACAGAAACACACACACACAGGGAGATAGAGAGAGAGAGAGAGAGAGAGAGAGGCAGAGAGAGAGAGGGGAGAGAGGCAGAGAGAGAGAGAGAGGAGAGAGAGGCAGAGAGAGAGAGAGAGAGAGAGGGAGGGAGGGAGATGAGAGAGAGGGAGGGAGGGAGATGAGAGAGAGGGGGGGAGGGAGATATATATAGAGAGAGAGGGGGAGGAGAGGGAGATATATAGAGAGAGAGAGGCAGAGAGAGAGAGGAGAGAGAGAGAGAGAGAGAGAGAGAGAGGGCAGAGAGAGCAGAGAGAGAGAGAGAGAGAGAGAGGGAGGGAGGGAGATGAGAGAGAGAGGGAGGGAGGGAGAGGCAGAGAGAGAGAGGGGAGAGAGAGAGAGAGAGAGAGAGAGAGAGAGAGAGAGGAGGAGAGAGGAGAGAGAGAGAGGGGGAGGGAGGGAGATATATAGAGAGAGAGAGGCAGAGAGAGAGAGGGAGAGAGAGAGAGAGAGAGCCTTAACTCTGTAAAGAAATGTGTTCTGTTTCTTACTCTATTTTACTTTCAGCCATGAGCAGTTTTAAGATGTATTCTTTAAACATAAATGGGGGCAAGAGAGAAGAAAAAAAGAGCCGTAGTGTATGAGTTAATAAATGGAAAGAGAAGTGACATAAGTTTTCTACAAGAAACGCATAGTAATATGGAAAATGAAGTTATGTGGCAACAGGAGTGGACAGTGGTGTGCCTGCCCTGACCTCGAGCCTGCCTGCCACTCTGTACCTCCTGGATTCTGACCTGGTTTATGATATTTTGCCAGTCCACAACCTGTCTCTTGCCTGCCCCTTGGATTATAATAAATATCAGAGACTCAAACCATCTGCCTCCAGTGTCTGCATCTGAGTCTCACCCTGTATCGTTATAGTCGCATTGAAGAGGTGTACCTTTCAGAGGATATTCCTCCTATTCGTCTCTCAGCATATGCTGATGTAGTTAATTTGGTGAAAAATCAAGCGGAGGTGGATAGTTTGAGTCTCATAGTTGATCGGTTTAAGGGAATATCCTCTGCAAAGGTAAATTGGGGGGGAGTAGTGCTTTACAGATTGGGAAATAGTCTGGAGGTTTCAAGTATCTTGGAGTGTACCTAGGGGATGAGGGGAAAAATGGAATGGTGTGGTTGAAATGGTGGAAGGGAGGATGAGGAGATGGCGTTGGTTGTTATCTCATGTGTCATATAGGGGGCGCACTATTATAGTTAACAATGTGGTTGCCTCTGCACTGTGGCATTGATTGTCATGTTTAGAGCCACCGTCTGGCCTTCTGGCCAAGATACAGGCAATTATTGTAGATTTGTGGGGGGATTAATATCATTGGGTTCCACAAAGTGTTTTGTATTTGTCAAAAGAGGAGGGGGGACAAGGTCTTGTACATATTCCTAGTAGGGCTGCTGCTTTCCGGTTTCAGTTTATTCAAAGGTTGCTTTATGGACTGAAAAATGTGGTGTGGAGAGGGGTGGTAGGCCTGGTATTACAGAAGGTAGGGGAATTAGATTTAAAGAAGGCTTTATTTTTGGTTAACAGTAGTCAGATTTCTAGGAATGGAGTACCTCCGTTTTACAGAGGCCTTCATAGGGTTTGGAGTATAATGCAGGTGTACAGACGCACTAAGGTGGAGTCAGTGCATTGGCTGTTGGAGGAACCTCTGGTGTATGGGGCAAGACTGGATTGTACAACTGAAGCTGTTCCACATTTCTCCAAAATGCTGGTGAAGGGCAAAATCATCCCCCTAAGGAAGTTAATGGACATGGCTGGGCCCACATTAACGGACGGAGGACGGGTGGTTGAACATTTGGGGGTGAGGTCAGAAAGGATTGTCGGACAACTGCTGGAAAGTTGCAGGAAGGCTCTGTCAGCAGAAGAGGGAATTATCATCAAGAGTTCCTACAAAAAGGCACAAGATGAAGACGCCCCATTTCCAAGACTAAGGATTACACCAAATACCCCAGAGTCAGAACCGAAAGGTTTTAGTAATGGATTTGAGAGGGTTGGAAGAGGTGGGTTTGGATGAGGTGAATGGGAAGGAGTTATATAGGGGGTGTGTCAAGGTTTTAAATAAAGAAAAATAGAAAAGACACTCATTGGAGGGTAAAACAGGGCCTTAATGACAAGGTAAAGCCAGCACAGAGAGCACTGTACAAGCCACCGTTACAAAAGGGTACTGGTGATATGCAATGGAGGGTGTTACATGACATCATTCGAAAGCCAAGTTAATAAACAGATCACCGACCATTTCGAATCCCACCGTACCTTCTCCGCTGTGCAATCTGTTTCCGAGCTGGTCACAGGTGCACTTCAGCCACGCTCAAGGTACTGAACAATATCATAACCGCCATCGATAAAAGACAGGTACTGTGCAGCCGTCTTCATCAACCTGGCCAAGGCTTTCGACTCTGTCAATCACCGTATTCTTATCGGCAGACTCAACAGCATTGGTTTCTCAAATGACTGCCTTGCCTGGTTCACCAACTACTTCTCAGACAGAGTTCAGTGTGTCAAATCAGAGGGCCTGTTGTCCGGACCTCTGGCAGTCTATGGGGGTACCACAGGGTTCAATTCTCGGGCCGACTCTTTTCTCTGTATATATCAACGATGCCGCTCTTGCTGCGGGTGATTCCCTGATCCACCTCTACGCAGACGACACCATTCTGTATACATCTGGCCCTTCTTTGGACACTATGTTAACCTCTTTTGGGTAGGGTGCAGTATTTTGAATTTTGGATGAATGAGGTGCCCAATGTAAACTGCCTGTTACTCAGGCCCAGAAGCTAGGATATACATATGCATGGTAGTATTGGATAAAAAAATCATGCCTGTGAGTATAACAGAACTGATATGGCAGGCGAAAACCTGAGGAAAATTCATCCAGGAAGTGGTATTCTTTTGAATTGAGTGTTTTTTTCCATTGAAAGCCTATCCACCATATAGAGGGATGGGGCCTAGATTGCAGTTCCTATGGCTTCCACTAGATTTCAACAGTCTTTAGACATTGTTTCAGGCTTTTATTCTGAAAAATTAGCAAGAATGACAACATTTTCTGAGTGGTCGGTCGAATGAACCAGAGCTTTTGCGCACACGACCGGGAGCGCGCCCTCCGTTCTTTTTCCTTTGTATTGAATACGCTATTGTCCGGTTGAAATATTATCGATTATAAAGACAATAGACAACCTGACAATTAATAAAGAACATTGTTTGTTTCGATGAACTTTACTGGTACTATTTGGATCTATTCATCTGCCTGTTGTGACCGCCTTTGAGCCAGTGGATTACTGAACAAAACGCGCCAACAAAATATAGTTTTTTGTATATATCGAACAAAACAAACATTTATTGTGTAACATGGAGTCTTGTAAGTGCAACCATATGAAGATCATCAAAGGTAAATTATTAATTTTATTGCTATTTCTGACTTTCCTGACTAATCTACTTGGCTGGAAAATGTTTGTATGCTTATGTAAGCGGGGCACTGCCATAAAGTATTTTTGAAATCTGACACAGCGGCTGGATTAACAAGAAGTTCATCTTTAAACCGATGTATAACACTTGTATGTTTCATGAATGTTTATTATGAGTTTTTCTGTATTTTGAATTCGTGGTCTGCAATTTCACCGGATGTTGTCAAGGTGGGTCGCTACGTCCCACCTGCCCATAAGAAGTTTTAACTAACCTCCAAACGAGCTTCAATGCCATACAACACTCCTTCTGTGGCCTCCAACTGCTCGTAAACGCTAGTAAAACCAAATGCATGTTTTTCAACCGTTCGCTGTCCGCAACCAGCCCACCCAACTAGCATCACTACTCTGGACAGTTCTGACTTAGAATATGTGGACAACTACAAATACCCAGGTGTCTGGCTAGACTGAAAACTCTCCTTCCAGACTCATATTAAACATCTCCAATCCAAAATTAAATCTAAAATCGGCTTCCTATTTCGCAACAAAGCCTCCTTCACTCACGCCACCAAACATACCCTTGTAAAACTGACTATCCTACCGATCCTCGACTTTGGCGATATCATTAAAAAAATAGCTTCGAACACTCTACTCAGCAAACTGGATGCAGTCTATCACAGTGCCATCCGTTTTGTCACCAAAGCCCCTTACACCCCCCACCACTTAGACCTGTATGCTCTAGTCGGCTGGCCCTCGCTACATATTTGTCACCAGACCCACTGGCTCCAGGTCATCTATAAGTCTATGCTAGGTAATGCTCCACCTTATCTCAGCTCACTGGACACGATAACAACAACCACCCGTAGCACGCACTCCAGCAGGTATATTTCACTGGTCATCCTCAAAGCCAACACATCCTTTGGCCGCCTTTCCTTCCAGTTCTCTGCTGCCAATGACTGGAACGAATTACAAATATCGCTGAACCTGGAGACTTATATTTCCCTCACTAACTTTAAACTATCTTAGCAGCTAACTTAGCAGCTAACCATTCGCTGCAGCTGTACCTCATCCCCATATTGCTTTTATTTACTTTTCTGCTCTTTGCACACCAGTATTTCGACTTGCACATCGTCATCTGCTCATCTATCACTCCAGTGTTAATTTGCTAAATTGTAATTACTTCGCTACTATGGCCTATTTATTGCCTTACCTCCTCACGCCATTTGCACACACTGTATATAGACTTTCTTTTTTTCCTATTGTGTTATTGACTCTACGCTTGTTAATTCCATGTGTAACTCTGTGTTGTTGTTTGTGTCGGACTGCTTTGCTTTATCTTGGCCAGGTCACAGTTGTAAATGAGAACTTGTTCTCATTGAAAAAAATGAAAAAATAATAATAATGCTTTTATATCTGTCATTAATTCAGATGTTGGAGATGGATGTCCTTTTTGTAATATAAGATTAAGAATTTTGCACTGTTTTATGGAGTGTGAGAGGATAAAGCCTCTCTTTGAAATACTAGAGTCTTTGTTTACAGCTGTAGGGGAGATTTTCAATAACACTGAAAATAACACAGAAAAGAAAATGTCAACTGTTACATTTTATTTTGGGTCAAGCTAAAATGCAGATTTTTCTGAGTAGGAAAAATAAGATAAATAAGGGAAATAGTAAGGATGTAAAATATGTTTTTAAAGGATTAGTAAAAGCGAGAATAAAAGTGGATTTTGAGTTCTTCTCGGCTGTAAAAGACCTCCCATTATTTGAGGAGAAGTGGACTTTATGATGAGAGGTATGTTTTGTGGAGGAGGGGAAATAATGTTTTGTTGATTTAATAAGTTGAATGTAAATGAATTTTTATTTAATGTATTAGTTTTTTATATGTTTATATAAGGACACATTTGTTGTGTAATTTCTGAAAAGGCAGTGTGCCAATATTTGTGTTAATACTTTAGTTTAAAATAAAGATTTGTAAAAATTCAACTCTCTCTCTCTCTCTGTCAATTCAATTCAATTCAAGGGGCTTTATTGGCATGGGAAACATATATTAACATTGCCAAACAAGTCTCTCTCTATCTCTCTCCCTACTGTGTCACAGACTCTCCTGCTGTTGGGTCCCCTATGCCTTAGGCCAGATGGAATCTCCAGTTCATTTAGGGACTAAGAAGGGTCTCCCTGCGTATTGATGTGGCTCTGTGGGACTTGTTCAGTGAGCAGGAGGTTATTCTTTCTGGTCTGTGGATGGCTTTGCGCTTGACTGTTGTTGCGTGTGTTTGTTGATGCTTGTCAGTGGCTACCTACAACCTCTGCCCACCCACCTTTTCCCTGTGGGCTAAACACACACACCTTGTAGCCCCAACCACCGGTGGTGTATGGAGATTAGAGGGGCCCTCAAGGCTTTTATCTTCGGGAGTTTGAGCGCAGCACTAGGGGCTAAGGGTATAGTCCCATGAAATTGCGCATGCTTGTGCGAGTCTGAATGCGTGTGTATGTGTGTTTGTGTGCATGCATGGCACTTGGAGCTGAGGGCACTAGTCTCATGCCAAAGCTACTTCACTTCATCAGTCAATGGACCCTCTTCACCCCTCATCTGCTGTTTTTCTGTCTGGCGTCCTCCCAGTTTAGGTTATGCTCTCTCCCATGGCCCAGCTTGTTGCAGACTCACAGAAACACCTTTACCCTATAATGTTGAACCAAAGACCATCAACAATCCATTTTACACATTTTGTGTTGAGTACAGAGTGGATACACGCAGCATGGAATGACCAAAGTCTTGATTTCCGGACACAGCCAGTTCTCCTGACCATCCAATCACAGCTCAGCCCAGCAGGAAGTGTTGCCAAGAGTAATGCATGCTAACTTGGAGAGAAAGAGAGAGTGAGAGAGACTAGCATCAGAATATATGACCAACTGATGGACAGATGGACAGACTGGAAGACGGAGACATTGACAGACTAAAACGCAGACATTTTATGAGCATCAGACTGTTGCGTTGATGATAAAGAGGGTAGTAATGATGGAGATCACTGACTGGTTAGCTAGAGTTCACTTAGTGGAAACAATGTAACACCACGTTTACTGTATGTATAATGTTTATAATGTCTTTTCCATCCTCCATCTACCTTTCTGTTATCAGAAAGAAGCTACTGGGTTTTACTGACAGGCAGAACTCTGTAACAGGAGATGTGTGTGTGTGTGAGTACAGGTGTGTGTGTGTCCGTGTGTTTGAGTGTGCATGTATGTGTGTGTGTGTGAGGGGTTTTGATAAGGTGGATCACCTTCTGAAGGGGCTGCTCTTCTGTAACTGGAGTCTCTTGGTGACCCAAGACAGATTCTCTCGCTCTGGGGAGAGAACTTCCAGAACCTGTCATGCTCCCAGCAAACTCCTCTGGCATAATCACTGAGGAAAACAGCTGAAAGAGTCAAATCAAGCAATTACTTACAGCGCCCGCATTGAACGCAGCTCAGAGAGCAAAACGGCCTTAATCAGATCTGCAACACCTGCAGCACTTGCCTGTTTAACACCACTGACACTGAGCACCACCGACACTGTTTAATGCCACTGACAATCAGCGTCACGCTCTCACACACACACACACACACACACACACACACACACACACACACACACACACACACACACACACACACACACACACAGACAAACTAGGGTTGAATATTTTCCCTGTATTTTACAAATGTTCCATCCCGAGAATAAATCACGTTTCACACACACACACACACACACACACACACACACGCACACGCACACACACACACACACACACACACACACACACACACACACACACACACACACACACACACACACAGAGGAAGGCCTGTAAGAATCTTCTTCAATTAGGAGTGTTTGGTCTTAACACCGCTCCGGCATTGACTAACCCACTGCTTCCTCGAGAGCCAGCCAGCATGACAGTTGAGGCTAATTGGCTGAGTGGCTGAGCAGCTTTACTGTGGGTGCTGTATGAGGTGATGGACAGGTGTGTGTGTGCGTGTTCGTGCGTGTGTAGGTAGGACACACTGAGGTTATTCATGCAGAGACACCTGGCTCCCCTGTGAGTGTATGTGCATGTGTTTTCACAGCTGGGTCTGACTGGAGAATGCTGGGTAAAACAGGGTCCTCAGTCGTCCCTTCGAACACTGACCCTCTGACCTCACACCTCGTTTTGACAAACTCATACACAAGGCTAATACACACGTATCTGCTAATGAACCACATCCAAATCACCATAATGCCCTCGAGGCCATGGTCTATGGGGAATACTACTGTGGATAGGATTTAGACACGTGCCAGCAACATCCTACCATGACAGTTTTCACAATTTACCCTTAATGGCACTTTTAGTTATCAAGCTTCTTTGCATCCATGTGACTAAAGCTGGTTCTCAAACTTTTAATACTGTGTCAGCCGTTAAAAGCATTTTACATTTTCCAGTGACCCATCGATAAACAAAACCAATGTTTCTGCCCACAATCCAAAAAACCATTGGTGGGTCGTGATCCTCTATTTGGGAAACTGGAGAATTCTTCATGTAAAACTGAGTGTGTATTCATTTGGCCAGAGTCAGCCAAATGTGTGTGTGTGTGTGTGTGTGTGTGTGTGTGTGTGTGTGTGTGTGTGTGTGTGTGTGTGTGTGTGTGTGTGTGTGTGTGTGTGTGTGCGTGTGTGTGCCAGCTCCCAAGAATGTGTGTATTGTTTATCACATTCCTGGTGTGTGTAGAGAATCAGCCAGAGAAACCGAATCCCTAACACCAACCTTAACACAAGCCGCTGTCCACAGGCTGTCCCAGACAGAAAATTGGGAGGGTTAGTGTCCAAATAACATCCTGGGAGAGGAGAGAAGAATGAGTTTGTTTCCTACACTGTGTGTTTCGTATGTGTGTAGTGTTGCGTGTGGTGTTGCATGTGCGTGCGTGTGTGTGTGTGTGTGTGTGTGTGTGTGTGTGTGCGTGTGTGTGTGTGTGTGTGTGTGTGTGTGTGTGTGTGTGTGTGTGTGTGTGTGTGTGTGTGTGTGTGTGTGTGAAGTGTAGTGTGTTTTTCTCCTGGCATGAGACACAGTAGGCAGGACTGACAGGCTCTTTTTAGTGTATTATCAATTCTATCTAAACCAAATGGGTGTCAATGTTCAGTAAGCATAAAACACAGTGGGGCATGCTGGCCTGTGTGTGTGAGTGTGTGTGTGTCTGTGCGTGTGCATGCGTGTGCATGTGTGTGTGTGAGTAGAGTTTGGAGAGAGCTAAGGGAGATAGAGAAAAAAGTGTGTGTTTTGTCCGGGCTCTGCAAACATAAACATGGTGGTGTGTTAGCCTGATTGCTAATGTGGCGCAGCTCCGCTAAGTGCCACCTGGCCACTGCCAAAATAAATAGTGTGCACGCGTGTACGTCACGTGTGTGTTTGTGTGTGTGCTTGAGTATGGGCATGCATATGTGTGCATGCATGTGTGTGCGTGGAGCTGCTAAGTGCCACCAGGCCGCTGCCAAAACAAACAGCTCTAATGAGAAGCAGCTCCTGGGGAAGAGAGGAGGCCAGGGCTGAAGCCTGGGGCTCGCCAGCCCAAACACACTGGCCCTGCTGTCTCCCACACAGGCTTAAAGAGAGGCCTGTTCACCCCCCACCTCCGCCTCTCCACCCCTCCAACCTATTCCACCCCACACCAGACAGCGCAGGAGTTAAAGTGTGAGAGGGATAGATGAGTGGGTGTAAGGAGCAAGGTTGATAAGGTTAGGGGTTGATATGGTATGGGTTAGGGGCATCACAATTTACAAACAGGTCTTGTATCAGGAAACCAGTGGAGTGTGTCCTATCCACAGGGACTGTGTGTGTGTGTGTGTGTGTGTGTGTGTGTGTGTGTGTGTGTGTGTGTGTGTGTGTGTGTGTGTGTGTGTGTGTGTGTGTGTGTGTGTGTGTGTGTGTGTGTGTGTGTGTGTGTGTGTGTGTGTGTGAAAGTGTGAAAGAGAGAGAACTGTAGCTAATTCTGAAAAACACAAGTAATTTTTGTACTTGATTGTGAACCAACAATGGAGATAAAACATTATAAAAGCCTGCTGTGTGCTCTGTGATCACCAGATGTTTGTGGGTGTCTTTGTCTGTGAGTAACATACATTATCATACATATACAGGCAGTATAGCATACACAAGATGCATTAACCAAACACCAGAGGGGAGACCACGTAACATGCAATATCATTTAAAAAAAAACACACACAGCCATGGTTGGGGGTGGGTGAGTGTGTGTGTGTGTGTGTGTGTGTGTGTGTGTGTGTGTGTGTGTGTGTGTGTGTGTGTGTGTGTGTGTGTGTGTGTGTGTGTGTGTGTGTGTGTGTGTGTGTGTGTGTGTGTGTGTGTGTGTGTGTGTGTGTGTTTGTGTATGTACAGGGGAAGAGGAGACAGGAGATTAGGGTCTAAAGTCTCTCAGTCTCCAAGACAATCCAGCATGCCTGCCTGGCTACCACTCCTATTTTAACAGAGACAGACAGAGAGAGAGGAAGAGAAATAGAAAGAGAGAGAGAGAATAGGGACGGAAGGAGGAGGAGAGATAGAAGAAAAAGAAACAGACAGACAGACGAAACAGACACAGGGAATGAAAAAGGGGAAATGTGTGAGAGATGGAGAAAGAGACAGAAAACAGAAGAACCTCCTCCTTAAGTCAGTCCAGATAAGAGTGACCCTTTAACTGAATGAGCCTCATTCTGGCTGTGCTGAAAAGCTGCTCATGTAAATAGCTTCGACATCATGTGCCTGCTAAATATCCGGTCAGACATTGCCCTCCATTGCTCCCCACACAAACAGACTGACTGTTTGGTACAAGCATTGCCTGCTAAATGAACTACGCTTTCGCTAGTCCCATCAAACATTGTGCTTTATACAGTATATTGCGTGAACTCAAACACCTTTGTCTGGTTATCATATTATTTCAATTATTTTGAAATGTTAAAGAGTGACTGACCCTATAAACCAACTAATCCATTTGAAAATGGCATATGTGGTATCGATGTAAGTTCTGACATTTATTCTAGTTTAATAATTGTCAACAAAGTGTAAATAGGATAATTTTGGTCATAAAGTCAGTATCCTCTAAAACAGAGCATGGAACTGCTGTCCATCACAAGGAGTAAATGGTTTGGATAACAATTATATCAACAAATCATGCCCCCTTTTGCCAAGCTCCACGTGCAAATCGCCCCTCTGCTCACGTTGCTTCCCTTCATTGAATGGGGCTCTGTTGTTCGGCGTTACTCTGGACCCTGATCTCTCTTTTGAAGAACATATCAAGACCATTTCAAGGACAGCTTTTTTCCATCTACATAACATTGCAAAAATCAGAAACTTTCTGTCCAAAAATGATGCAGACAAATTAATCCATGCTTTTGTCACTTCTAGGTTAGACTACTGCAATGCTCTACTTTCCGGCTACCCGGATAAAGCACTAAATAAACTTCAGTTGGTGCTAAATACGGCTGCTAGAATCCTGACTAGAACCAAAAAATTTTATCATATTACTCCAGTGCTAGCCTCTCTACACTGGCTTCCTGTCAAAGCGAGGGCTGATTTCAAGGTTTTACTGCTAACCTACAAAGCATTACATGGGCTTGCTCCTACCTATCTCTCTGATTTGGTCCTGCCGTACATACCTACACGTACGCTACGGTCACAAGACGCAGGCCTCCTAATTGTCCCTAGAATTTCTAAGCAAACAACTGGAGGCAGGGCTTTCTCCTATAGAGCTCCATTTTTATGGAACGGTCTGCCTACCCATGTCAGAGACGCAAACTCGGTCTCAACCTTTAAGTCTTTACTGAAGACTCATCTCTTCAGTGGGTCATATGATTGAGTGTAGTCTGGCCCAGGAGTGGGAAGGTGAATGGAAAGGCTCTGGAGCAACGAACCGCCCTTGCTGTCTCTGCCTGGCCGGTTCCCCTCTTTCCACTGGGATTCTCTGCCTCTAACCCTATTACAGGGGCTGAGTCACTGGCTTACTGGGGCTCTCTCATGCCGTCCCTGGAAGGGGTGCGTCACCTGAGTGGGTCGATTCACTGATGTGGTCATCCTGTCTGGGTTGGCGCCCCCCCTTGGGTTGTGCCATGGCGGAGATCTTTGTGGGCTATACTCAGCCTTGTCTCAGGATGGTAAGTTGGTGGTTGAAGATATCCCTCTAGTGGTGTGGGGCTGTGCTTTGGCAAAGTGGGTGGGGTTATATCCTTCCTGTTTGGCCCTGTCCGGGGGTGTCCTCGGATGGGGCCATAGTGTCTCCTGACCCCTCCTGTCTCAGCCTCCAGTATTTATGCTGCAGTAGTTTATGTGTTGGGGGGCTAGGGTCAGTTTGTTATATCTGGAGTACTTCTCCTGTCCTATTCGGTGTCCTGTGTGAATCTAAGTGTGCGTTCTCTAATTCTCTCCTTCTCTCTTTCTTTCTTTCTCTCTCTCGGAGGACCTGAGCCCTAGGACCATGCCCCAGGACTACCTGACATGATGACTCCTTGCTGTCCCCAGTCCACCTGGCCGTGCTGCTGCTCCAGTTTCAACTGTTCTGCCTTATTATTATTCGACCATGCTGGTCATTTATGAACATTTGAACATCTTGACCATGTTCTGTTATAATCTCCACCCGGCACAGCCAGAAGAGGACTGGCCACCCCACATGCTCTCTCCAATTCTCTCTTTCTTTCTCTCTCTCGGAGGACCTGAGCCCTAGGACCATGCCCCAGGACTACCTGACATGATGACTCCTTGCTGTCCCCAGTCCACCTGGCCGTGCTGCTGCTCCAGTTTCAACTGTTCTGCCTTATTATTATTCGACCATGCTGGTCATTTATGAACATTTGAACATCTTGGCCATGTTCTGTTATAATCTCCACCCGGCACAGCCAGAAGAGGACTGGCCACCCCACATAGCCTGGTTCCTCTCTAGTTTTTCGAGTTTTTCCTAGCCACCGTGCTTCTACACCTGCATTGCTTGCTGTTTGGGGTTTTAGGGTTTCTGTACAGCACTTTGAGATATCAGCTGATGTACGAAGGGCTATACAAATACATTTGATTTGATTAGAATTGTTTCGCAATCCCCAACCACCGGCGTTCAAAAGATCACAGCCGTTTGAGACTGAAAAGCCCTACATAATGCATGCTTCCAGCAGGATGTACAGCCAGCAACTATGGTTTGTTTGCATGCGGAACAGGTGGTTTGAGTTCATTGGTCCAGTGGTGCTGAGTATACCGGTAGCTAGACCATAGACCACTGGATGTGTGTCTGGTTATGTAAGAGATAATCAACGAGGGTGTATGCATTCTCTGGAAAAAAATGAATGACTTGGAAGGTGTGTTCCACAACTCTCAAGCGGAGTGGAATTAACCTTCCACAGAGTTGCATAATATTCCAGAGAACACATAGAGCCCCGAGTTGATTATCCCTTTCATACCATGGCTATAATTTCACACATTTACCACTAGAAATGTATTCAACATCTACTGAAGGAGCTAGCACGTTTACAAGATAGTGACTGTAGTTGCCTTGGTAACTGAACAAACAGACTAGCTAGATTAGCTAACCAAACCAACAGTCCTGGCTTGCTATTATGAAAATTTATTTCAACAATGACAATAATGTTTTCAATTTGACTTTTGCTTTCAAAAGCAGATCAAACATAGAACATGTAAGAATTAACTATAGCCATTGAATTCTACCATGCAAATATTTTTAATTTTAATTAAATTTTACCTTTATTTTACTAGGCAAGTCAGTTAAGAAAAAATTATTATTTTATATACAGATATATAAGGAAATAATGCACACTTTAGAATGCCCTTCAAGCCAATCAGAAACAAGTATTCAACAATGCAATGGTATAAGTATATTTTGGTAATCATTATCACTATCATCACTAGTATAGCTGACGTTAACTAGCTATCTACCTAACTAGCTAGCTGGCTAACATTAGCCTACCTCAATACAACTGGAATTTGGCTTGGAAAAACAATAACATTTCAAAAGAATGGCATGATGATGTCACCTTATTGACTTTACATGCAGTTTAAATTTAGCAAGCTAACTAAGCTTGAGGGGACCACCGTATTTTAGCTTTTTATGAACTTTGTTACTAACAGTAATGGCAACATTGCCATCACCTTAGAGTAAATTTGACGACATCATAATATGGCAAAATTGTTTCCTTCTAATAATTTATCTACTTTAGCAATGTCATCATATTTCCATGCCACTCTAAGTTAGTGTAATTTAGACAAAACAGTCACATTAGCCTATGAGGTGCAACCCATGTCTAGGGCACAAATAAATATTGGATTCAGCTAAGGTGGTACTAAATAACTCATGTCTGACTAGCAGCAACAAACTCAAACCAACCTGAATCTAATCCAATCTGGAGCCAGTCAGTCTACATCTCTAAAGCATAGAATTAGCTTCCAAATGAGATATTGTATTTCTCGAGCTATGTTTATAATTGAGGCATGATGACAATCATTAACCCTGTTTTTCTGTTAGACAAAGTGCACAGTTGGGTGCCAGACTGATACCCTGGTCATGAACGGATGTCGGAACCTACCAGAATGAGCAAAGGTGGTTATCATAACATGTCCAGCAATGTGATTGCAATGGTTTAACAACCCCCCCCAAAAAAAATATTTTTAAATAAATAAATAATAATAATTGAATTCACTGTTCACTATTTTCACAGCTTGTCAGGCAAGACCTCAGAATAAAAGTGTGTCATGTGACACAAGTAGCCTTGTGACACTTCTTCCGTTGTTGCCAGTCTCCCTCGACTCACCATAATGAGGCCTCTGATAGTGACTTGAGTTACTGCCCTGAGAACACAGACGGCTTCATCAACAACGACAGGTAATGTGTGCTATGTGAAATGTGAAAAGTTGTATTAAAAAATACCAGACTTCCCAGCTAAGCAGATACAACTAGTAGAGTCATTTTGGATGTGAAGTGCATTAGCAAAAAGCTTTGTCCTTTCTTCAGAGAAAAATGCAATTTACCATTTGGCTGTCTATTATATCACCCGGTCACAGCCCCCTCCCGGTCCACAGATATTCTGTTTGCAGCTGAACATACAGCATAGAGAAGTCCAGCAAGGGGGCCCTCATTAGCATCATGCAGACATGCCCTCGCTGTGAGCATTCATATGAATGGAAGAGTCAAATCAAATTGTATTCGTCACATGCTTCGTTAACAACAGGTGTGGACTAACAGTGAAATGTTTACTTACTGGCCCTTCCCAACAATATAGAGAGAAAGCAAATAGAGAAATAATAGAAAAGAATAACACTTAATAATAAAAGTTATTTTTTAAAAAATTTAAATTTGATTTCACCTTTATTTAACCAGGTAGGCAAGTTGAGAACAAGTTCTCATTTACAATTGCGACCTGGCCAAGATAAAGCAAAGCAGTTCGACACATACAACGACACAGAGTTACACATGGAGTAAAACAAACATACAGTCAATAATACAGTATAAACAAGTCAATATACGATGTGAGCAAATCAGGTGAGATAAGGGAGGTAAAGGCAAAAAAAGGCCATGGTGGCAAAGTAAATACAATATAGCAAGTAAAACACTGGAATGGTAGATTTGCAATGGAAGAATGTGCAAAGTAGAAATAAAAATAACGGGGTGCAAAGGAGCAAAATAAATAAATAAATAAAATACAGTAGGGAAAGAGGTAGTTGTTTGGGCTAAATTATAGGTGGGCTATGTACAGGTGCAGTAATCTGTGAGCTGCTCTGACAGTTGGTGCTTAAAGCTAGTGAGGGAGATAAGTGTTTCCAGTTTCAGAGATTTTTGTAGTTCGTTCCAGTCATTGGCAGCAGAGAACTGGAAGGAGAGGCGGCCAAAGAAAAAATTGGTTTTGGGGGTGACTAGAGAGATATACCTGCTGGAGCGTGTGCTACAGGTGGGAGATGCTATGGTGACCAGCGAGCTGAGATAAGGGGGGACTTTACCTAGCAGGGTCTTGTAGATGACATGGAGCCAGTGGTTTTGGCGACGAGTATGAAGCGAGGGCCAATAATTTTACATTTTTGTCATTTAACAGACGTTCTTATCCAGAGCAACTTAAAGGAGCAATTAGGGTTAAGTGCCTTGCTCAAGGGCACAGACCGATTGTTTTCACGTAGTCAGCATGGGGGATTCTAACCAGCAACCTTTCGGTTACTGGCCCAGTGCTCTTAACCACTAAGCTACCTGTAATAAAACACAATGACAAACGATACCTTGGCTATATACACGGGGTACCAGTACCAAGTTGATATGCAGCGGTACGAGGTAATTGAGGTAGATATGTACACATAACTAGGAATAAAGTGAAAGATAATAAACAGCAGCAGCTTATGTAATGACTCAAAAACTTTAGTGCAAAAAGGGCAAATGCAGATAGTTATATAGTTAACCAAATAGCTATCTGGACTAACTATTTAGCAGTCTTATGGCTTGGGGGTTGTTCAGGGTCCTGTTGGTTCCAGACTTGGTGCATTGGTACTGCTTACCGTGCGGTAGATTAGGGGGGCTGGTGTCTTTTACAATTTTAGGAGCTTTCTCTGACACCGCCTGGTATAGAGTTCCTGGATGGCAGGAAGCTCAGCCCCACTGTGGTACTGAGCCTCACACACTACCCTCTGTAGCGCCTTGCAGTCGGATGCCAAGCAGTTGCCATACGAAGTTGTGATACAGCCAGTAAAGATGCTCTCAATGGTGCAGCTGTAGAACTTTTTGAGGAATCTTTTCAGCGTCCTGAGGGGGAAGAGCAATTGTCGTGCACTCTTCACGACTGTGTTGGTGTGTGTGGACCGTGATAGATACTTAGTGATATGGACACCGAGGAACTTGAAGCTGTTGACCCACTCCATTACATCCCTGTCAATGTGAATGGGGCCGTACTCGGCCCTCCGTTTCCTGTAGTCCACAATCTGCTCCTTTGTCTTGCTGACATTGAGGGAGAGATTATTGCCCTGGCACCCCACTGCCAGGTCTCTGACCTCCCCCTATAGGCTGTCTCGCCGTTGGTGATCAGACTTAACACGTCATGTCGTCTGCCATCGGATGTCCTGTAGCCTACCGTCACTACTTGAGGGCGGCCCGTCAGGAAGTCCAGGATTCAGTTGTAGAGGGAGGTGTTCAGTCCCAGGGTCTTTAGCTTAGTAATGAGCTTAGAGGGCACTATGGTGTTGAATGCTGAGCCTTATTCAATGAACAGCATTCTCACATAGGTGTTCCTCTTTTTAGGAAAGGGCAGTGTGGAGTTCAATAGAGATGGCATCATCTGTGGATCTGTTGGGGCGATATGCGAACTGGAGTGGGTCCAGGGTGTCTAGGATGATGGTGTTGATGTGAGCCATGACCAGCCTTTCAAAGCATTTCATGGCGATAGGTGTGCGTGTTACGGGGCGAAAGTCATTTATACAGGTTTCCCTGGTATTCTTGGGTACAGGGACTATGGTGGTCTGCTTGAAACATGTAGGTATTACAGACTGGATCAGGGAAAGGTTGAAAATGTCAGTGAAGACACTTGCCAGTTGGTCAGTGCATGCGCTGAGTATGCATCCTGGTAATCCATCTGGCCCCAGGGCCTTTTGAATGTTAACCTGTTTAATGGTCCTTACTCACATCGGCTACGGAGAGCGTGAGCACACACTCGTCCGGAACAGCTGGTGAGCTCATGCATTGTTCAGTGCTGTTTTCCTCGAAGCGAGCATAGAAGGCATTTAGCTCTTCTGGTAGGCTCACGTCACTAGGCAGCTCACATCCGGCGAGTGTCAGAGCCGGTTTATTATTATTCGGTCTTAGACCTGTACTGATGCTTTGCCTGTTTGATGGTACATCGGAGTGCATAGCAGGATTTCTTATAAGTGTTCGGATTAGTGTCCCTCTCCTTGAAAGCAGCCGCTCTAGCATTTAGCTTAGTGCAGATGTTGGCTGTAATCTATGGCTTCTGGTTGAGATATGTATGCATGGTCACTGTGGGGACAACACCGTCAATGCCCTTATTAATGAAGCCGGTGACTGCTGTGGTAAACTCCTCAATTCCATTGAATGAATCCTGCAAAACATATCCCATTCTGTGCTATTGAAACAGTCCTGTAGCTTAGCATCCGTTTCATCTGATCACTTCCGTATTGAGCATGTCACTGGTACTTCCTGTTTGAGTTTTTGCTTGAAAGTAGAAATCAGGGGGATAGAGTTATGGTCAGATTTGCCAAATGGAGGGCGAGGGGGAGCTTTGTATGTGTTTCTGTGTGTGGAGTAAAGGTGATTTAGAGTTTTATAGTTTCACAGGTGACATGCTGGTAGAAATGATGTAAAATGGATTTTGGTTTCCCTGCGTTAATTAACCCCTAGAGTTGATGTCCGTGCCCCCACGGAAATCAAATTAGCATAATAAAGAAAGTCCTCGTCAAAATCCATCTGTTTAAGCCAGAGATTTCTGTTATTTTGAATGGGCTGCTTCTCCACATCTGCCAACTGCGGCCTTCCCCATCTGTGATGGAAGGTGGCCGAGATACAGCAGATAACGTCTGTAGTGTCCAAACGGTTTGGCTTACGAACTAACCCCTGTCAAAAATAGTTTTAGACTGATTTGTAATAATATTTCAATATGAAGGAAGTATGGCTTAAAATGCATCAGAAAGGTATTGGGAAGTTCAGGAAAACATTAGGCAATGAATGAATGATCTTCTGTGTAGAAAAGAACATCATCATTGATAATGTTCTTCTTACTGCCTGGTCCTGTCCACTTTGTTCTAAGGGGTTCTGAGGGAAACAGAAGACACATTTGGGGTCAAAATATTTTGTAGCTTAAACCATTAAAAAGTTAGTCACAATTCTAGGAAGAAAACAGAAACCGCTCTGTTTATTACTCAGCTCCATTGAATGCAAGGCCAGATCCGCTGTGGTGGTGACATCTCTGAAGCCTTCCCACCTCCAACAGTATCAAGCAAGGATGTATCTTGGGCCCAGTGCTCTTGAACATGTTTTTCACTGCCGTCCTCATCCACGCTTCTAAGGACCTCAAAAAAGGAATCTACATCAGATACAGGGATGATGGTTCAATCTACAACCTGTGCGGGCTTTGAGCAAAAAACAAAATACAAGAACATCTTTAACGTGAGAACCTCTTCACCAAATACTGTGCCCTCCTCATGCACACAGGGGTAGACCTCCAGTCTTCGGCAGACTGCTTTGATAAAGCTTGCAAGAGTTTTGGTTTTACCATCAGCTTGGAAAAAACTGTAGTCCTCAGT
Source organism: Oncorhynchus nerka (assembly GCF_034236695.1). Taxonomy (NCBI): domain Eukaryota; kingdom Metazoa; phylum Chordata; class Actinopteri; order Salmoniformes; family Salmonidae; genus Oncorhynchus; species Oncorhynchus nerka. The sequence goes on along the minus strand of NC_088397.1, from coordinate 62,393,430 downwards.
CAACTATCACCCCTGTCCAACCCAGTGGCCCCAGCATCCACCTCAGTAGATCTGAGCTCCAGAATGTAGACCACTTCACATACAGTATCTGGGGAGCACCATCTCCAAGGACGGCTCACTCAAACAATAAATAATAAGCAGAATCCAGAAAGCAAGCCAGTCATTGGGAAGGCTGAGGAACAGGATACTTAACCATACACCCTCACTCTTTCCACAGATATGAAAATCTATCATACTGTAGTGATCACAACCCTGCTGTATGGCTGTGAAACTTAAAGCCAACTTCATATCAAGCAGCTGAATATATTCCACACACAATCTCTAAGATCTATTATGGGTATCTGGTGGCAAGACAAGGTATCCAACCTGGGAGGTACTGCAGATAGCTAACAACACCAGCATTGAGGCTACGATCATTAAGGCACAGCTCCGATAGACCAACCACACCATTAGGATGCCCCAACACCGTCTCCCAAGAAGGATCTTCTTTGGCGAGCTACAGCATGGGCACCGGAAGCCAACCCAAAAAGCGCTTCAAAGACAACCTTAAACACAATCTTAAGTTCTGCAATATCTAGCCCAACCAACTCACAGCCATCACCTCCTCCCGATCAACCTGGCACTCCAAAGCCATTACAGCAGTAGACAACTGCCAGAACAGAAACAACTGTCTAGCTGCAGCCAGAGCAAAGCACCATTCCCACACGATTGGACCAACAACACTGCTGTCCTGGCTAAATTCTCAACCTTGCCCCATTTCCATCATGGCCACCTAATCATCCCCATCACTCCTAATTGTCTTATATCACTCCTCACCTCTCTACCTGATAGCTGATGTGTGGTGAGTGTTCTGGTACAAATGGTTGCTGTGCATCACCCAAGTGGGTGCTACACATTGGTGGTGGATGTGGTGAATTCCCCCCCCTTACATCTGGAAAGGCGCAATATCAATGTGATCAATTATCGATTTTATTTCCATCATGTGTATATTTTTGTAAATACAACCTCTCGATCCAGAATCATCTCTTGCATTGTAAATAAATATCATTCACCTACCAAATATCAAACCTGGCTCATCTGCAACATGACTGTGCTAGCCTACCTTGCTGAGCTTAAGCCTAGGCATTAGCTAGGGGAGCACACACAAGTTTTCAGACAACACGAGAGGTTGTTATCGCGCAAGCATCTCTGAACCACCTGTGGTAAGTTACATTAACATTAGTGTCTTTGAATGCTTGTACGTATGTTCACACTCCACCCTGGGTTTCCCATGAGCTGTATGTCCCTCTGTGTTTATCAAATCTGATCATTACCCCTCATATCCACACTGACAGGGGTGTGTGTGTGTGTGTGTGTGTGTGTGTGTGTGTGTGTGTGTGTGTGTGTGTGTGTGTGTGTGTGTGTGTGTGTGTGTGTGTGTGTGTGTGTGTGTGTGTGTGTGTGTGAGAGAGAGAGAGAGAGAGAGAGAGAGAGAGAGAGAGAGAGAGAGAGAGAGAGAGAAAGTGAGAGAGTAATATACGGACAGTATATGGGAGAATGTGTGTGTGTGTGTGGCAATGCAGTCTAATATCCACCCTGACAGAGCTGGCAGAAGCGAGCTGACCCCGGCTCGTGAGGTCGTTCCTAACCCATTTCCTGCCGGCTGGTGCTGGACTGTTTGTCATGGCGACACATCTCGCTCTGTTCGCGGGGCAGGTGTGGAGAGGGAGCAACTCCGTGTCTATGTGCATGCATGAGAGAGAGAGAGGCTCAGTTAGAAAGTTATTTTAGGCACAGTCAACCCAGTAAGTTATTTTTAGGATTGATGGACTGAGTGTGTGTTGTGCTGAATGACAGCATGTGTATGTATACCTACAGATTGCAAAGCAGGAAATGCAAACTTGTAGTGTATTTGAAGTTTCAAAATGTATAAACCTCTACAAAAATCTCCATGATATATAATCCACATAATAATTCACATTTCCTGTTACTGCAGGATTATTTTCCTGCTGTAGCAAACTCACTCAAATTAAGATCCTACATCTGTATGTGCTTGCTTGTGTATGTGTGTGTTGGCATCAGAGCAGACTGGCAGGCTTGGGAGGCTGTGGTAAGGCAGTGTATGTGGATGGTGGAAGGTGGCTGTGTAGGTCGTGTGAAAGAGCCGTCAGAGTGACGCTTTCCCTGAATTTAATATAGATCAACAAAGCTCCTAACAGAGTCACACCCCTATACCCTCCTCCTCCATACCTTTAATTTATCTACCCCTCCTCTGCTCCTCACCCCATAATACCCCTTCTCTACCTCGCCTCTCCACCTCCGTCCTCTATACATCTCTCCTCTTTCCACCTCATCTCACACTACCTCTTCTGTTTACCTCTCCTCTTTACCCTTCCTCCCTCTTCCTCTCTACCCCTCCTCTCTTTTCCTCTTTACTTACTCACTCCTCCACATTTCTACCAAAAGAATCCCACTGCGTGTGTGTGCGCTTGTGTATGTGTTTGGGATCAGTTGTTCCTTTCAGGATATTGTATTATTCCAGGGTGAGCACTCTCTTGAGTTTGGGGATCCAGGTAAACCATCGGAATGCCATCGGAATTCCATTGGACTTCCATGGGAATGCGGCGTAATAAATCTCACCGACACAGCCTTGCAAGAGGACACACATACCAACTTCTATAGGTTCGCTACAAAACACACACAACCCCCCCAGCCTTACTGTCAGTGATATCATCAATTCTACGTGGACATTTATGAAGAGACATGTGTTCTCAGAATATTCTCCCACAAGACTCAGTGTCTTGGTGTTATTCTGTTCTATACAGTAATGGATGTTCGTGTTGCCATGGTGATGAACATATACTGGGCCACCCCTGTGTGTGTGTGTGTGTGTGTGTGTGTGTGTGTGTGTGTGTGTGTGTGTGTGTGTGTGTGTGTGTGTGTGTGTGTGTGTGTGTGTGTGTGTGTGTGTGTGTGTGTGTGTAAGACAGGTGGGTCTGGGTGGTCTGTGGGGGTTTATATGTGAGTATGCCCTTCTCCGTGGTGACAGTAGACTCATGAACACATTGAATCTCCAGGGATAACAAAGGCTCCCAGCCTGAGACATACTCTCAGTCAAGCCACTCTCCGATTAAACACATATTTACGTGTACACACACATACATACACTCATCTCCTCCTCCTTCACAAAGATAAACACCTACAAAACAGCCCCCAAATTAAGTTATTGAATGATGTCACCTAGGTAATCAAAGCTAAGTTCAGTAAGGCATTAAACAGCTTCAGGAAGAAGCTACAGTATTTGATTGTTCACAGAATCTCTCCTATCCACATTCCTCACTTCACTGATCACACACTGATAAAAAATGTATAGTTGATGCTTAACTTTCACATGCATCTGGAAGGAAGAATATAATCGAATAGAGAAAACAAATATCCACATAGAGGCCTGCAGCTTTCTCCTCCTAATACTCACAGGCATCCACACCACATATGTACAGAGCTGTGAACTGTGAACTGTAAAATATTTCACAGCGTGAAACCGAGTTTTGTGAGTGTACAAAACATTAGGAACATATGCTCTTTCCATGACATAGACCAGGGCTGCCCAACCCTCTTCCTGGAGATCTACCCTCTTTTTGGTTTTCAGTTCAACCCTCTTCCTGGAGATCTACAGTCCTGTTGGTTTTCAGTCCAACCCTAATTTAACACACCTGATTCTACGAAATTAGCTGCTCAACAAGACCTGAACTAGCTGAATCAGATATGATAAATTAGGGTTGGACCGAAAACCAACAGGACAGTAGATCTCCAGGAAGAGGGTTGGGCAGCCCTGACATAGACTGACCAGGATAATCCAGGTAAAAGCTATGATCTCTTAGATGTCACCTGTTAAATCCACTTCAATCAGTGTAGATGAAGGGGAGGAGACAGGTTAAATAATTATTTTTAAGCCTTGAAATAATTGAATCTGCAACGCTGCTGGGTTTTCCCCCACTCAAAAGTTTCACTTGTGTATCAAGAACGGTCTACCACCCAAAGGACATCCAGCCAACTTGACACAACTGTGGAAAGCATTGGCCAGCATCCCTGTGGAACGCTTTTGACACCTTGTAGTCCATGCCCTGATGAATTGAGGCTATTCTGAGCGCAAAAATTGGAAGGTGTTCCTAATGTTTTGTACACTCAGTGTGTGTATGTGTATATATACACACTGAAACTGCCAAAATAGAGGAAAACATCAAGTGTCTTAATAGGGTGTTGGGCCACCACAAGCCAGTGTCTGGAACTCTATTGGAGTGCTACAACAACATTCTTCCACCAGAAATTCCATCATTTGGTGTTTGGTTGATAGTGGTGGAAAATGACATTTTGAGATTTGAGATATGAGATATGGTGATTGATACAGCCATGGCATATGCCTTACATTGTTTTCATGCTCGTCAAACCATTCAGTGACCACTTGTGCCCTGTGGCTGGGGGCATTCTCATCCTATAGGTGCGTAGCCAAAATGTTGGCCTGCCCAGCATTTTTATACATGACCCTAAGCATAATGGGACGTTAACTGCTTAATTAACTTGGGAACCACACATGTGTGGAAGCATCTGTTTTCAATATATTTTGTATCTCTCATTTACTCATTATTTTGGCAGCTACTGTATGTATGTATGTATGTATGTATGTATGTATGTATGTATGTATGTATGTACGTGTGACATCCACTTTCACCCAAATAAACTAAGGTAACCTATAAAATTTGATATGTTATGTTCAATACTGTAAATTACTGTTTTATCAGTGGGGCAAGAGCGACATCTTTTGGTCGATTATTAGTCATCTGTATAGACTTTTGTCCTTTGGTATAAACTGCAACAGCACATTAGATTTGTGATTAAAAACTGGATAGGTTAAGTTTATTCTAATGTGAATAAATACAACTAAATACTGACGTTATTTTGCCGTTCACTTGAATGGAAATAACAGCTATCTCAGGTAGGAACGTTGGTACGTGTTATGACTGAACCATTCCGGGTTTATTTTCTGGTTACACACAGTTTCCTTCCAAACAGCTGTTTTACACCTCAGTGTTTGAACAGGCGACTGTTGTTGTCTGCACTTTCTGTGTTGACAATCTGAGCTCTTATTGAACGTGAGTGTTTTTAATACCAGATACCTTTCAAATAAACGTAATTTGATTGTCTGTGTTTATGTTTTTGTGCTAAAGCTGTGGCTAGCTAGCTGGCGAGTTTAAGTGCTCTCTGACTAACGTTAGTTGCTAACGTTAGAAGTGGAATGCTAGCTACAGTAGCAAATGTAGCTAGGTTAGGTAGCAAAGATGGCAGCTTACCGTGTTTGTTTGTGGACACAGTAGTATGAATTGTTGATCGCACTGTCCATTAGTTATTTGTTCAAATGTTCACGTGATTACTTTGATTATGCTTTCAATCTTACTTCAGGTCGAGTCGTTGCGCTGTGGTGGCTGTCAGTCAGTAACCATGGAGCCCACCTGTCGCAAAGACAAAGTGAAGTTGAACTCCACTCCTACTCGCGGCGACAGGGCCAAGCAGAAATCCGCCCAGCAGGAACTGAAACAACGACAACGGGCAGAGGTAAAGTCACAACAATGGCTTGCTTGGGTGGCAGTTTCTTTCAAACTAGCTAACTGACAAGAGTTGGTTAAAGGGTCAGTCTTTTCCCGAATGACAAACATGTCATTCGACAGTACACAGGCTATAACTGGCTGCAATTCCATGGATGGTTGCATTAGTTCCAACTGCTCAAGCTTTTGCAGAGAGGTCAAATGACATGTTTCAGTGATAAGGATAACCTACAATAGTTACCCCACATTCAACTTTTGACCCTACTTTATGATGCCACTGCTAGTTGGCTGATCTTCATTGTTGTGTGTATTTTAGATCTACGCCCTGAATAAGGTGATGACAGAGTTGGAGCAGCAGCAGTTTGAGGCCTTCTGTAAGCAGATGCAATCCCAGGGAGAGTGACTGACAACCTCCCAATGGCAGCCCAGGACCATAAACCCTAACCTTCAGCAGCCCTGACCCACAGTTCAACTACAGTCTCAACCAGTAAAACAAGAGTATTTCTTACATATCATACAGACACGTTGAACTGTGAAGATTGCTGAGCGATTAACCAAGGGGTCATTTATTTTACGTTTTTAAACAACAAATTGACCTACTTGGGTTCAATTATTTGAATTCCATTATTTTGTTTTCTGTGCACATTGCTCAATTTCTCTAGAGATAAATCAGATCCTGTTTGAACTGTGCAATGTAGTAGGGAGTTGTAGTTTCCAACAGACCAATATTCTACTTAGTTTCGCGCTTAAAACGTAATTAACTACAATGACCATAATCCATTGCGCATTTACTTGTACGGTCTTTCTTTTATGCCTGCTACAAATGAGGCAGAAGAATGCACAATCATGAGGGGGATATAGAGAGCAGTTGTTACTTCGAGGTATCTCTACCTGAAAATAAATGATCTATTCTAAGTGATTGATAGTTGGTATTCAGCAGTCATAAAAGTCTGCCTTATTTACTTTGAAGAACTACAAAATATAGATTTTGTCAAAGCATATGCAGCAGCTCTATAGAGATGAGCTGTTGACTTGGAATGAAATAAGTCATAAAACAAATGTAATATACACAACTGAAATGTGAATAAATGGTTAATAAGTGATAAGCAGCAATGAGCAGTTACTACCATCATGGGACTTTGATTCATTGTTTTATTCTGTATTACAGCATTCAACCCAAATAATCAAAACCGAAATCCAAAACCTTTATTTTTTTAAATAATCAAACCGAAACGACCAACGCACTAATCGTTTAGCACTAACTGTGAATCATTTGCTGAGGGATATTTCCATCCTGGTCCTGTTATGCAGTGGTCGCCATAGACATGATAAGAATCATGTGGATCCCTGGTGGTGTGCTCTCCTATTGCCTCTCCTGTCCTCACGCGCTGAAACGGTTGTGTTTTCTGGTATGTGCAATGTTGTCACTGCGCCAGTCAAAACAGTTTTAGTGCATGGAGTGTAAGGACAATAACACGCAGACAGACTCAAACACTCTGGGGATACAGCCATTGGTTATCAACATGCTCCATAAGTTGTCATAAGTGGACATGCATTGCATTGTGAATGTAACAAGACAAGATTATTGGCATATTCTAAACTCAGCAACAACAAAAAAATGTCCCCTCTGTCAACTGCGCGTATTTTCAGCAAACTTAACATGTTTAAATATTTGTATGAACATAACAAGATTCAACAACTGAGACATAAACTAAACAAATTCCACAGACATGTGACTAACAAAAATTGAAAAATGTGTCCCTGAACAAAGGGGGGTCAAAATCAAAAGTAACAGTCAGTATCTGGTGTGGCCACCAGCTGCATTAAGTACTGCAGTACATGTCATCCTCATGGACTGCACCAGATTTGCCAGTTCTTGCTGTGAGATGTTACCCCACACTTCCACCAAGGCACAGACATTTCTGGGTGGAATGGACCTAGCCGTCACCCTCTGATCCAACAGGTCCCAGACTCAATGGGATTGATATCCGGGCTCTTTGCTGGCCATCATGGCAGAAAACTGACATTCCTGTTTTGCAGGAAATCAACGAGCAGTATGGCTGGTGGCATTGTCATGCTGGAGGGTCATGTCAGGATGAGCCTGCAGGAAGGGTACCACACAAGGGAGGAGGATGTCTTCCCTGAAACGCACAGCGTTGCGATTGCCTGTAATGACAACAAACTCAGTCCCATGATGCTGTGACACACCACCCCAGACCACGACAGACCCTCCACCTCCAAATCGATCCCGCTCCAGAGTACAGGCCTCGGTGTAACACTCATTCCTCCGACGATAAACGCGAACCCGACCACCACCCCTGGTGAGACAAAACCGCGACTCGTCAGTGAAGAGCACTTTTTTCCAGTCCGGTCCAGCGACGGTGGGTTTGTGCCCATAGGCGACGTTGTTGCCGGTGATATCACCGACAACAGGCCTACGAGCGCTCAATCAAGACTCTCAGCCTATTGCAGACAGTCTGAGCACTGATGGTGGGATTGTGCATTCCTGGTGTAACTCAGGCAGTTGTTGCCATCCTGTACCTGTCCCACAGGTGTTTTAATTTAATTTTTTTAATTTTACCTTTATTTAACCAGGCAAGTCAGTTAAGAACACATTCTTATTTTCAATGACGGCCTGGGAACAGTGGGTTAACTGCCTGTTCAGGGGCAGAACGACAGATTTGTACCTTGTCAGCTCGGGGTTTGAACTCGCAACCTTCCGGTTACTAGTCCAACGCTCTAACCACTAGGCTACGCTGCCGCCCCATGCCGTGTGATGTTTGGATGTACCGATCCTGTGCAGGTGACATTACACGTGGTCTGAAACTACGAGGACGATCAGCTGTCCGTACTGTCTTGGGTGTCTCACAGTACGGACATTGCAATTTATTGCCCTGGCCACATCTGCAGTCCTCATGCCTCCTTGCAGCATGCCTGGGCATCTTTCTTTTGGTGTTTGTCAGAGTCCGTAGAAAGGCCTCTTTAGTGTCCTAAGTTTTCATAACTGTGACCTTAATTGCCTACCGTCTGTAAGCTGTTAGGGTCTTAACGACCGTTCCACAGGTGTATGTTCATTAATTGTTTATGGTTCATTGAACAAGCATGGGAAACAGTGTTTAAACCCTTTACAATGAAGATCTGTGAAGTTATTTGGATATTTTCGAATTATCTTTGAAGACAGGGTCCTGAAAAAGGGACATTTCTTTTTTTTGCTGAGTTTATATACAGAGAAGGACTGTGTAATGAAGAGGTGTTCAGTTCCAGTCCCAGAGGGCCACATGGGATGGCCAGGCTTATTTGCGCCCCTACAGGACTAGATATGCCCACGCGTTGGTGTAATCTATTCATAAATATGGATGTTATGGATCTGAGGTGCTACCACTTTTCCACTCCAAGCCAAAGCTTAACATCACCCTTCTCCCCATATTGCCTAAAAGACAAATCATGACCAAGATTCAAAGATTTAATGTTCATCTTTTGTGGAGTCCTAAAGTGAATGTCCACAGTACAAATTATAATATTCTTCCATCTAACTCTAATCTACAGTATGTCAATATTAATGGTGCTTATGGTTACTGCTTGGTTTTAAACACATTTTTAGACTAGCCTATTGTTTGTGTACTAGGGCTATACAGCAATCTGTATAAAACCTAGTTTAAGCTGTCCACTTCCACACCGTTATAGTGACAATCTTAACTGTAGGCCTACCACCTTTTATTGTTCTGTTGGTTCATGTTTGATACACTGTCGTTCTGTTTTTAAAGCATGGTTTTAATAAATCTTATGGTGATTTGAAAATGTGCTATGGGTGTTTAATTCCAACCAATTTAAATATAACTAGATATATCTACACAACTAACACTTGACTCCTTAATGTGTTTAATAAGACTTAGACTTGTCTGAGACAGAAACGATACCTGCCCCAAGAAGTGAGCATAACAGAACTGCTATTGACAGCCAGCAATGTGCATGATCATATCAAAAACACCCATCCTGTCTTTCCTACAGTTGAAGTTTACATAGGTTAGAGTCAAACTCATTTTCCAACCACTCCACAAATTTCTTGTTAATAAACTAGTTTTGGCAAGTCGGTTAGGACATCTACTTTGCATGAATTTTTTACTTTGCATCATTTTTCCAACAATTGTTTACAGACAGTTAAGTGAAATAATCTGCATCACAATTCCAGTTGGTCAGAAGTTTACATACACTGACTGCCTTTAAACAGTTTGGAAAATTCCAGGGTTTAGAAGCTTCCGATTGGCTAACTGACATTTGAGTAAATTGGAGGTGTACCTGTGGATGTTGTTCAAGGCTCACCTTCAAACTCAGTTCCTCTTTGCTTGACATGGGAAAATCAAAAGAAATAAGCCAAAACCTCAGAAAAATTGTAGACCTCCACAAGTCTGGTTCATCCTTGGGAGCAATTTCCAAACACCTGAAGGTACCACATTCATCTGTACAAACAATAGTATGCAAGTATACACACCGTGGGACCATGCAGCCGTCACACTGCTCAGGAAGGAGAAGCGTTCTGTCTCTTAGAGATGAACATACTTTGGTGTGCAAATCAATCCCATAACAGAAAAGGACCGTGTGAAGATGCTGGGGCGAACAGGTAGAAGTATCTATATCCACAGCAGAACAAGTCCTAGAAATCGACAACCTGAAAGGCTGCTCAGCAAGGAAGAAGCCACTGCTCCAAAAGCACCATTAAAAAAGCCAGAATACGGTTTGCAACTGCACATCGGGACAAAGATCGTACTTTTTGGAGAAATGTGCTCTGGTCTGATGAAACAAAAATAGAACTGTTTGGCCATAATGACCATTTATGTTGGGAGGAAAAAGGGGGAGGCTTGCAAGCCAAAGAACACCATCCCAACCGTGAATCACGGGGGTGGCAGCATCATGTTGTGGGGATGCTTTGCTGCAGGAGAAACTGTACTTCACAAAATAGATGGCATCAAGGAAGGAAAATTTATTTGGATATATTGAAGCAACATCTCAAGACATCAGTCAGGAAGTTAAAGCTTGGTCGCAAATGGGTCTTCCAAATGGACAATGACCCCAAGCAAACTTCCAAAGTTGTGGCAAAATGGCTTAAGGACAACAAAGTCAAGGTATTGGAGTGGCCATAAAAGCCCTGACCTCAATCCTATAGAACATTTGTGGGCAGAACTGAAAAGGCGAGCAATGAGGCCTACAAACCTGACTGACTCAGTTACACCAGCTCTGTCAGGAGGAATGAGCCAGAATTCAACCAATTTATTGTGGGAAACTTGTGGAAGGCTACCTGAAACGTTTCACCCAAGTTAAAGAATTTAAAGGCAATGCTACCAAATACTAATTGAGTGTATGTAAACTTCTGACCCACTGGGAATGTGATGAAAGAAATAAAACACAACTATTATTCTGACATGTTTTATGAGAATAAGCTTTCTTTCTCTGTAGTGTCTGCCAGTGGCATCAGTTATCACCCCTTTCTCTGTAGTGTCTGCCAGTGGCATCAGTTATCACCCCTTTCTCTGTAGTGTCTGCCAGTGGCATCAGTTATCACCCCTTTCTCTGTAGTGTCTGCCAGTGGCATCAGTTATCACCCCTTTCTCTGTAGTGTCTGCCAGTGGCATCAGTTATCACCCCTTTCTCTGTAGTGTCTGCCAGTGGCATCAGTTATCACCCCTTTCTCTGTAGTGTCTGCCAGTGGCATCAGTTATCACCCCTTTCTCTGTAGTGTCTGCCAGTGGCATCAGTTATCACCCCTTTCTCTGTAGTGTCTGCCAGTGGCATCAGTTATCACCCCTTTCTCTGTAGTGTCTGCCAGTGGCATCAGTTATCACCCCTTTCTCTGTAGTGTCTGCCAGTGGCATCAGTTATCACCCCTTTCTCTGTAGTCTGCCAGTGGCATCAGTTATCACCCCTTTCTCTGTAGTGTCTGCCAGTGGCATCAGTTATCACCCCTTTCTCTGTAGTGTCTGCCAGTGGCATCAGTTATCACCCCTTTCTCTGTAGTGTCTGCCAGTGGCATCAGTTATCACCCCTTTCTCTGTAGTGTCTGCCAGTGGCATCAGTTATCACCCCTTTCTCTGTAGTGTCTGCCAGTGGCATCAGTTATCACCCCTTTCTCTGTAGTGTCTGCCAGTGGCATCAGTTATCACCCCTTTCTCTGCAACCCCTCATCACTCCTATGCCCCTTCATGATGACAGCTTTACATTGCTCTAGAAATGCCTCTTCTCCCATAATGACTCCATCATGTCACGCAAACACATACATGTAGAGACAGAGATACACGCATACATACCAATGTGTTCCACAGACAGACTGTGCGAGCGTGTTGATCCTGAAAGGAGAGATCAGATTGCAAAACTCCTCTTACAATGGAAGTACATCTTATGGCAAATTAAGACATGCTATGACGGCTTTATGATTTACCTACATGGATATTAAGTTAAATGTAATACAGGAACAGACTAGGCAAATCCTTGATTGATATACTTTATTTGGCTCTCATTTGCATTGTGAATAACCTGAAAAGTGAACCTGGTTAGTGTGATTTTGATACAGTTTGGATCAAAATAATGCATATGTTACACTCCTAATCTGAGGTGTTACAGCCATTCTAATCATTGGTTACAACCTCTGTATGTATGATCACTCTGCAATGAACCCTTACACACCACTTAACCTAGAAAAAATAATCCACCAGAACAAACCATCTGTCCATAGGTAGCAGTTAGTAGACCCTCACTCAATCTCATTTAGTGTTAGTCATTTATAACTCATTCATAACTGTTTATAAAGCTACACTGGGAGAACAGTTCATCTGTATACTATAATGGTTTCCACAGTGTTATTGAGCACTAAGGGTCCAAGCTTGCAGGTCTTGCTCATGCCATACGTTTCTGAAGCAGCTATTGAGTGGATACTACTGTATCTTAGGCATACATTTTTATGCTTGACTTTGTATTTACTGCTATGTAAGGATGGTGCACAGGGCATTGCTGGTCCTCTAAAATCCTCCTTTTTGTCCTCAATTTCCCTCTCTCCTCCTGTCCATACCTGCCACCCTCTTCCCCTCTCAGGTCTCTACAATAACAGAGCTCCCAGTGACTCGAACTCCAAACCAGCCGTCCCAGTACTTGGTGTCCTGTCCTCCATGTTCAAATGAGATGAAGCGCAGGCCAGGACCGTAATCATTGAAAGTGTGGTTCACCTGGAAATAAGACAAAAATGAGAAATGGATGTGACGAGAAGTGATCGTATTATGCTATTTTGAGCTTTCCCACGATACCTGTTTCCAGGAGCAGTCATCACAATCTGGGTCCAGGGTGACTGATTCTGGTTTAAATTCTTGAAGAATTTCCTCATTCTCATCCAACAGAGACACTGTCAACTGGTAGGTGCACCCACAGTCTGTCCTCCCACTGTACCTACATATACACACACACACACACACATTTCTTGCTGGTGTTAGCTGAACTGAAACGGCTGTCCTAAACGATATGTGGATGTCTGTTTGCATTATGTCTCACCAGTCTTCCACACTGACAGCTGGCTGGGCAGCGAGGTCATCAGGAGCGTAGCCCTCTGCCACTAGGTCAACCACCTGCCTCTTCAGACACAGCCTAACACACAGAGAGACACACCCCACAATGGTTTTAAAAGCACTGATTGGTGTAAGGGAGGTTCCACCATATTTCCTGCACTACTCCAATCCTTTTTTAACCATGAACGATGGCACACATCAGAGAGGAGGATTGTGAATTGGACAGCAGTCTATACACAGGCCCCATTTTGTGACCATGTTCAGCTACTCACTCAAAGGAGGTGCTGAAGTATTTGGTCACTCCATCATCACCGAAGTTGTAGCCACAGTCTCCCGGCATCTCTTCCACCTGCCATTGGCTTCCGCCATTCTCTGTCAGCTCCCAGAATTCCATCTGCTCTGGGAGGAAAGTGTTGAGTCACTCTCTGCCGACACCATCTCAACAGTCAAATGAGATTCACTCCTCTGAAAGCACTATGGAGAATGCCTATTGGAAATGTGCTTTCATCTATCCCTACAGACAGACAGACAGATGTGTTCTTATACCTTCCCCAGCTGGGTTCTTCAGTAGATTCCTGGCCATGACTGGAGTTGGTGGGGTGGCTGTGGAGGCAGTGTCTGCATGACAGGGAAATACACACACACACACTTATTTGTTATTCTTATACATATATTTTTTTAACTGCATTGTTGGTTAGGGGCTCGTAAGTAAGCATTTCACTGTAAGGTCTACACCTGTTGTATTCGGCGCATGTGACTAATAAAATTTCATATGATACAGTTTTTTTGTGTTCTGTTCACCCCTAATGTCCATTTTGTTTTGTGGATTGGGCAAGGGGTTCGATGTAGAGGGAAATGAGGAGTGGGGATAGTAGGCAACCTTGTCTTGCTCTCCTTTCTATGTTTATTTGATAGTTGTCCATTTACTTCCACTTTAGCATGAGATTTGCAGTATAGAGTTAGGATGATTCTACTTGATTCGTTAAAGCCACATTTGGCATAAAGAAGTCCCAGTTTAGAGTCATGCTTTTTCCGCATTGAGGCTTACTAGAGAGATCTTTTCTATGTCTATAGTAATTATTATATAGAGTTTGTCTATTTTGTATAAAGCCAGTTTGATTTAGGTTGACATGTAAAAGGTACTAGGTCTCAGCCGTATCATTTTGGGTCATTATTGAAGACTATAATGTAATATTTTGATACTATTCCTGGGGTCCACAAAAAAAATAAAACAAACCTGACAAGTAACAAAACACTGATAGTCACATTTAAAATACAAACAAAACAAAATAATACAATCAACACAACTAAAACTATGTGTGTGTGTGTGTTTGTCTCCTCACAGTGTCCGCCGTTCCATGAGATGTTGTTTAATCCGTTTTTTAAAGGTCATTTTACTGTGCGTTGCCGTGACTTAGTTTTGGACTTGGGGACGGTGATGAGACCTTGATGGCATGTCTTGTGGGAAATGTATGTGTGTTTGAGCTGAATGTTATTTGATTATGCAGACAACAGTAATATTTCTCATAAAACTAGAAGAGATACAGTTAATCTCATCAGCCCTCAATTTAGAAAGACTGGCATGCATGTTGTTGATGTTCGTTCTGTAGGGATCCTAAGTGGTGCAGCGGTCTAAGGCACTGCATCTCAGTGCAAGAGGCATCATTAAAGTCCCTGGTTTGATTCCTGGCTGAATCACATCTGGCCTTGATTGGGTGTCCCATAGGGCGTCGCACAATTGGCCCAGCGTCGTCCAGGTCTAGCCGGGGCAGGCCGTCATTGTAAATAAGAATTTACAATGCTGCTCTGGTTTCTAGATCTCGCTTTGCTGCACTTGAACATATTACCGGACATAAATCAAGACAAGACCAGGACAAGTAGTAGAGTTGATTTGTGTCAAAAACTCAGAACATCTTTTTATAAAGAGACATACAGTTGAAGTCGGAAGTTCACATACACTTAGGTTGGAGTCATTAAAACTTGTTTTTCACCCACTCCGCAAATTTCTTGTTAACAAACTATAGGTTTGGCAAGTCGGTTAGGACATCTACTTTGTGCAAGACAGAAGTAATTTTTCCAACAATTGTTTACATATTATTTCACTTATAATTTACTGTATCACAATTACAGTTGGTCAGAAGTTTACATACACTCTGTTGACTGTGCCTTTAAACAGCTTGGAAATTTTCAGAAAACTATATTGTGGCTTTAGAAGCTTCTGATAGGCTAATTGACATCATTTGAGTCAATTGGAAGTGTACCTGTGGATGTAGTTCACGTCTCACCTTCAAACTCAGTGCCTCTTTGCTTGACATCATGGGAAAATCAGCCAAGACCGAAGAAGAAAAAAATTGTAGACCTCCACAAGTCTGATTCATCTTTGGGAGCAATTTCCAAATGCCTGAAGGTACCACATTCATCTGTACAAACAATAGTATGCAAGTATAAACACCATGGGACCACGCAGCCGTCATGCCACTCAGGAAGGAGACGAGTTACGTCTCCTAGAGATTAACGTACCTTGGTGCGAAAAGTGCAAATCAATCACAGAACAACAGCAAGGGACCTTGTGAAGATGCTGGAGGAATCCACAGTAAAACGAGTCTGAAATCGACATAACCTGAAAGGCCGCTCAGCAAGGAAGAAGCCACTGCGCCAAAACCGGCATAAAAAAGCCAGAATACGGTTTGCAACTGCACATGGGGACAAAGATCGTACTTTTTGGAGAAATGTCCTCTGGTCTGATGAAACAAAAATCGAACTGTTTGGCCATAATGACCATTGTTATGTTTGTAGGAAAAAGGGGGAGGCTTGCAAGCCAAAGAAACCCATCCCAACCGTGAAGCACGGGGGTGGCAGCATCATGTTGTGGGGGTGCTTTGCTGCAGGAAAGACTGGTGCACTTCACAAAGTAGATGGCATCATGAGGAAGGGACAATTATGTGGATATATTGAAGCAACATCTCGCGACATCAGTCAGGAAGTTAAAGCTTGGTCGCAAATGGATCTTCCAAATGGACAATGACCCCAAGCATACTTCCAAAGTTGTGGCAAAATGGCTTAAGCCCTGACCTCAATTCTATAGAATATTTTTGGGCAGAACTGAAAAAGCATGTGCGAGCAAGGAGGCCTACAAACCTGACTCAGTTACATCAGCTCTGTCAGGAGGAATGGGCCAAAATTCACCCAACTTATTGTGGGAAGCTTGTGGAAGGCTACCTGAAACGTTTGACCAAAGTTAAACAATTCAAATGCAATGCTACCAAATACTAATTGAGAGTATGTGAACTTCTGACCCACTGGGAATGTGATGAAAGAAATAAAAGCTGAAATAAATAATTCTCTACTATTATTCTGACATTTCACATTCTTAAAATAAAGTGGTGATCCTAACTGACATAAGACAGGGTATTTTTATGAGGATTAAATGTCAAGAATTGTGAAAAACTGAGTTTAAATGTATTTGGCTATGGTGTACTGTATCTCTCCATATTTTCACAACAATTTTGTCATTATGCGAGTCGTCCAGCTATGTTGTTATCGCTCATGAGTGTGCAGATCAGCATTGGAGTAAGGTAATAGTACGGTTTCATCTCTCTCACATACAAACCTCTACAGTGAATGTATGCCACTTCTTTGCGGATGCCCCTGGCACAGAGCACACAGCGAGCGGTTGCCTAGGTACCCAGCACTGGGCAACTTTTATGTTGGGATCAGTTTGTGCATAGTCCTTTGAATAGATGGCTTTGAGTTAGGCCCTGGGAGATCTCACTGGATAGAGATTCTCACAGGAAAACACTGTGCAGCCATTCTTCTACAAGTATGGTACACTGCACATTCTATGTAGTGAATAGATTGTGGGTGTATGGGGAAGGGAATGGGATGTAGGAGTTGGACATATGGTTGAGGAGTAAAGTGGGGACAGTGATGTATAATACCATGGCTTTACACAACTAGATTGCATCTCAAAGTGGTGTCCTTTCCTCATGTTCCATTGCAGATGAAATGAAACCAATTTAGACTACTGAGGCGCACCCTGAGTACCAGTGACACGGTACTGTATGTAAAGACTCAGATGCCCATTGAGATGCAGAGCAAAAGACATAGTACCACGCCCCAAACTCATCCACCCTACCCACCTACTGAAAATGTCTATGCAGCACCCCTTCCCCTCTCCCAGAAAAATAATAATTACACTGTAAACTGGCCTCCTATACTATCTTACATCCTTTGTTTTATCTCCCTGTCTAGATCAGGAAAACTGTGGAGTATCTCAATACGATGTGCAAGTGATGTCATTCTACTTTCAGGTCCTGTCCCCTAATCTTTTGAATGGGCTTGACAATTATATCATCAAATTCATGAACACAGTCATTTCAAATATTTATAAAAATATATGAATGTTTGTGAATTAATTTACTTCTCAGATGCCTTTTATTACATGTTTGCGCTGAAGACCACTGTGATGTGTTTTTGCCCATTGAATCCCACTCAAAAAGCCTACAAAGGATACTTCCAAGAAAACGACATGTCACTTTCATATTGTATAGTCTAAAGTGGCTCCCTCTCCTCATTTCATTTGCACGGACTACCTGCACTGGTCTGAAAACACAGGCAAGCTGACATCAAGCATTTGTTTTCATGTGTACAGTTCTCACGGTAATAGAGATGAAAAACAGGAGAGCAGCACACCACTTACACCAGGGATCATCATTTTTTTCTTGAGCAGATGGTCGGGGGGCCGGGAACATAATTACAAATCATTTGTAGACTGCTAAAAGCCCAAATGGATATAATGTTTTACTGAAACATAATCATTTCAAACCTTGCATACGATAAAGTGTCTCTATTATGCATGGGAATACTTGGGAACAGATTTCTTAAAATCACTTGGAGCTGATTTCCTGGTGTTTTTACAGTCTTTTATGCCCAACAGTGAAAATTTCACAAATATGATGCCGTGTGACACCCTCAGCCCTGCTTTGAGTGCTTAGAAAAAGTTCTTTATAAATCCCAATCCAGCATTATCAGTGCTCCATTCCAGTTTATCAAAATGTACCGGTCCATTGCACCCAGTCAGCCCCAGAAATGCTCACTTAATACCCTGTCTGCTGACAGGGTATTAAGCACTGTAACAGTAATCCAAATGCAGTCTATACGTACAGTATATACACAGGATGAATTTACACAGGATATATCTACTGCTGTACATATTATTCTTAGTATATTCGAGTGAGCCATGTCAAGAATCTAGTATATAAATGAATATGCGGATTGTATACACAGTGTAACTAAAATGCAGTCAATGTACATTAGCAGAAATATTAGAATGAGCTATGTTGAGAATACAGTAATAAAGTATAATAATAATAATAATAATAAAGTGATAACCGTGATAAACACGGGACCCTGCATTGAAATGGAGGGTAATGGAGATGGGCACTCTGCATAGATTTTAAATTGGTCAGAATGACAACCAACATGATACATGATATGATACAGTACGTCAGGGCAGATCCGCAGCCAAAGATCACCTCAGGCCAAAAGAAAAATAGTAATTTACCCAAACTGGCAAAAAAAACAGTCCATGAGCAAACTCCAATGGTCTTTTCGATAAATAAGAATAACAGTGTGCAGGAATCTGATCTCACAGTGTCTACGTAATGCTGTCTTGCCTTTCCTTCGTCACAGCTACAAACAGAAACTACTGACTCATCTACTGTACGGAGAATGGACATCCGGTCTCAGATACAAACAGACAGCAATTATCAACATTCTCTAATGATAGCACACTCTGCCTCGTTGAAAAACACAACCGAAGAGACTGTACCTTTTAATCACAGGCAGAAAACGAAAGATCAGTCTTCCACCTCTTCCTATTTTTTCTCTCTCTTTGTTCAGCTGCTGCTTCTAGATCTCTCGGACACTCGAGCTCCACTGCAGGGTAGCACCGCCCTGCCTGTGTGGGTTATATAGTGAACACACACACACTGCTCCTAGTGACTGTTATTCAGAATACACACACAAACTGTGCGAGAGAGAGGTTCAAACCTGGGCCCTGGTCAGAAAGCAGGTTTAACAAACTCTGAGTTTAAACCTGAACTATGGGTTGACGAACTCTGAGCTGTCAAACTCTTGAGATTTCGGTTTCAGAACAGATGACAACAGTTAGTTCAATCAACTCTGGGTAAAGTTAACCCTTAGTAAAGAAAGCACTTGCATGAGCTATGAGCTATGAGGGAGATAAAACGCAGATAACATGATTCATCATGGCAACAGGAGAAAAAAAGGCTTCAACCTGTGAATGCGTTTGCAGAATGTGAGTATATATTTAAGAAAAACAACAATACAGTAGCATCAGCAAAAGAACGTGAGCTGGCGTGGCAGAAAATTGCTGACCGAGTCAATGCGTGAGTATTAATTGAAAAAAAGGAAAAGTTTTATCTCGAGTGTTCCACTTATTCAACATTTATGTGTGTGTGTGTGTGTAAAACGTACATGGCAGCAACTGAAGATGAAATATAAAAATATACTTCAAACAAGTAAGGTATAATTTCATTACAAGAAATTGTGATGTTGTTTAGCCTACCCTACCCAATTAAACAGCATTCAGTGGCTACATTCAACATGTGATATATTTAAGTAGTTAGTGGAATTTTCTAAGCAAAAACAAAATACATTTTTCAGCCATCCCAACACTGCCAGTATTTAATATTGTAGAGCAATGCTGGAAATTACAATGAGGAAGAGGGTCCATTCACCTCCACAGCACAACTTACATCAGTAAGATTGTAAGAACTGTTGTTCAGCATTGGCCCATGACCTACAATGAAACTACATAGACCTGGTACTGTGAAATTCATTTTTTTGTGTGTTCCTATAGCTCCCTGTGAAACAGCTGTACAATGTGTACTTAGAGAAACAAATTGACAAATGTAATTTAGAAGCAAAATATAACTGCTGGAACATCAGTCAAAAGGTGGTGAGGTGCCCACAGGTGGATGATTTTACTTGTTTGAACAACATAAACAAAAAAAATGCATTTGACTTCATAAAAAAGACTTCATAAAAAGAAAGGCATATTGTCTTTATTTAACACTGGGGAGGTGATTGGTCAATCAGAAATGATGGAAGCATATTGTGTCTTTGACTGCTCTCCCATCTCGTGGGTCAGCGGGGTGGTCAGGATCGTTCACTGGTTGAGTAGGACATTGTTCTCCTCTAATTGTGGCAATGTTGTGGAGAATCACACATGCCACAATAATGTCACATGCCCTTTCTGGGGTGACCCTGAGCCTATGAAGGCACTGGAACCGGGCCTTGAGTATCCCAATGGTCATCTCTACCCTGGCTCATATCCTGCAGTGAGCCAAGTTATAACGTTGCTGCGGGCCGGGCTCAGAATCAGGGTAAGGGGTCAGCAAATAGGGCTGGCAGGGGTACCCTCTATCACCGAGCAGGGAACTATTGAACGCTCCTATGATAATGTGAGGATACAGTTTACATTTTCAGTTGCAATAGGAGGAAACAAAATATTGTTTATAATAGGATATAGCTATAAATATATATAAACTTACCACGGGCAAAGCTAGCGCTCAGTGTACACACACGAAAAACTCATGAGTCATGCTCAGACCCAGGCCACTTTGCTTCCACGTTGCTGATGATGTGGGCTGCATCATATATGATCTTCCCCATGCAGATGTAACCGATGTGAAATGGTTAGAGGTGGTGCGCGCTAATAGCGTTTCAATAGGTGACGTCACTCGCTCTGAGACGATGGGTAACGATGCTTCGTGGGAGGCAGTTGTTGATGTGTGCAGAAGGTCCCTGGTTCGAGCCCGGGTTGGGGATTATACAGAACAGTAATTACTTCACAACACATCTAGTGCAGTTCTTTCATTTGGAATGCTAAAGGCTACTGTTTAGGCCTACCTGCACATTAATGCTGTGGAAAGACTTCCTGTTCACATAATCTCCTTCAGTTACTGAAGGAGCTGTGATAGGAATATGAGTGCCATCTATGCAGCCAATCACACCTGGAAACTCTAAAATATATCAAATGAACTGATTAGTGCTTCGCTTCTAATCTCAAACTTCATACTAAATAAATACATTATTGCTTAGACTGATACCTGTAATTATGTGGAATTCTTCTTTGCTGGGTCTGTGACTAGGAGACACCACAAAAGTGTACAGTAAACGTTTCAGTGTAAGAGTCACATTGCTGACAACCCGACAGACAGTTGCCTTGGAAATATGCCCAGCGTCAATGATGTTATATAGAAAACTCCTTTTGGCAAAAAAACGAAGTGCAACACAAAGAATTTGTTCCGAACTGAGAGCATGTCCAGGATGTGTCATATGAACGATATGAGAACATTGTTCAGATGAATGATCGATTGTGCAGAAAAACAGAAACGCTCAAACATCATCAGGGAATGATAAAACATCCAAGCGGGGTCTGATCACCTCCCGACGGAGATTTTTGCTGAGTTTTTGTGCAATATCAACTGGCTCTTCAAGAAAAGGACACGTCATGTCTGACATCTCCTGCAGTCTGCAGGCTTCAGCTAAAGAGGAGGAGAAACTCAGCCAGGGTTAATTGAAGAAAAACCTGCCAGCGAGCAGGTTTTCTTCACGGAGTATGTTGTCATGGTTACTGAACTGGCTTTATGAAACCGAAAACTCCGTTTCCTTCAACTCTGAGTTAACTAACTCTGAGTTTTCACTAAACCTGCTTTCTGAAACGGCCCTGTTGATGTGCCCTTGATCTAGGTGCTTAACCTTTAGTGCTCCTCTATGTCGCTCTCGATAAAATAATCTGCTAAATGACAAAAATGTAAATGATGATGATAATATGTTGTTGGTGATGATGATGAAGGCGATGTTTTTTAATATATTTTTTAAGTACATTGTTTATATGTTGTTGACGAGATGATCTAAGAATGCAGAGCACTTAACTTATTAGGCAAATTGTCTTGCTATACTTTTGTGCTGCTGCTAATGTTGATCACTTGTAGACCTACCGTACATATTTGTATTGATGGTTCCCTGTACCATCTCTCTCCAATCCAAACTACATTTTGTGGACCATATCCACAGTGGATTTATTAACAAAATAGAATAGCTATTCAAATGTGTTTTTTGAGTAAAATATCCCTTTAAACCTCACTTCAGCGCTCTCTTTTTTTCGAGGTGGTTCTCTCGACCAGTCCTTTCCTGTTTGATAAGTCTGAGTTTGAGTAAGAGGCAGGCAGTTGAAGGCAACCGGGACACTGACAGTGTAGCTGGCGAACCCGTTTTGTTCAAGAGATACGGCAACATTTGACTTATAACTATAATGCATTACTAAGTATCTCCCGGGGTATAGGCGAAACATTATCGGCAGACAGTGTTTGTTGCTAGAATATTGTAAGCTAACAGCTAGCTAGCTAACAACAGTGCAATGTTTTGAACGTCGATGACACCAGAATTAGTTGTGCACTTCGTTTATTGCTAGCTAATTATATTATTAGGTAACTTAGCTACATTATACCAAAATTATCACTTTTTAGAGATGGACAACGTTACTTCATCGTCACACCATCATGCATATGAATCAGAGGTAACCTAGCTAACGTTAAGTATTTTATTAGCTAGCCAGTTATCACAATGCTAGCGCTCACTAACTTGTATATATTTAACTTCCTACTTTAGCTAGCAAATATTAGCTCGCTAGGTAACCATAGTTAACTAGCTAGTTATAAAACTGTTTATAGCTAGCTAACTAACTAATGGTATATACGACTGACTGCTGAAAACAGGCAGTGCTTATGATCATACCGTTAGGCAGTCAGCTAGCTACCTTTCCTTTGCTTGATTAAACAACCACTGTCACGATTACAGTATAACGTTAACCAGCTAGCTATTGTTTTACGATTCATCTTGTTTTTATGTTTGAATATAGTCACATTCGCAACCTGTTAACGTTAGTAATATAACTTGACATGTGCATGCATTTTTCACTCGTCTTTAACGTAATGCCAGATCTGTTGTTATGCTGAAAACACGAGGTTGCATATCTAGCTAACGTTACTTAAAAGCAGTGTTAGTTAGCTAGGCAAGGTTTGCCAATGTTAGCAGGCTAGCTACTCTGTCCACGCCAACGCTTAGTTAACTAGCTCAGCAACAATCGCCATCTTGGCACCGCAGTTATAAGGTATTTTACTAGGTAGGTAACAAATGAGCTAATTAGTAACTGTCCTTCTCGTGTTTTCAACTAAATCAAAACTTCAACGCTAACGTTAGCGTCCAAACGTAGTCCTCCATGTTGGCATTTGTCGATTAACTTATTTAGCGAGCTACGTTAGCAATAACGTTACTGTAGTTAGTTAGCTTCACGTTAGCAAAATTCCTATCAAGCTTCTGTCAAATGGCACTGGTTTAAACCGAGTCTCGTGTGCCATTTCAGTCGTCAGCGTGCTAGCAATGTAATTTTTATATTCCCTTTTTAGTACGTTCATAGGCAACATTTTATCAATGTATTTTACAAGTGAACCCCTGCTAAGAGGGCAATCATCACAACATGTTTCTTTAATTCAGAATGTCTTAGCTAGCTTTGACCTCATGCTGATGTTATTCATGCGTTACAGGGCCAGGGGCACAGTCCACCATACAGGAGGCGGACGGTGGAGGACTTCAACAAGTTCTGCACATTTGTGTTGGCATATGCAGGCTATATCCCATATCCCCAGGAGGTAAGTAAAGGAAACCCAATCATAGTTGGTGTATGCCTTTTTATCAACAGTCCCTTGTAGTTGACAGTCTAGGTTCTTTGCTCTGAATAGTTAGGCAGAACTGTGACTGGTTATATTTTGAGGTGTGTGTGTAGTAATGCCTTGTGTTGAGGTTAATGGCCAGACACCAGGGGTAGGACTTGGATGTGTGTGTGTAGTTTGTGGATCATGGAGCGGCCACTGCGAGCTTTTGCTTTTTTCTCCACAACTGTTGTGCTTGTGTGTGTTGGTGTCCCACTGCCCTCCATTCCCCCTGTGTGTATTAACCCGCCGCCCCTAACTAGTGTTGTGAATATAGATACAGTCAACATCACATTCACTTAGTCACAATGAAAGTGCCATTTTGTTTTCCTTCAGTAAGCTACAACGTTGTGGAACTCTCAAATAGAAATAGGTTATGCTGTGTCTGTCATGTAGGAGTTATGGCAGCTCTATAAAGCATTACATTTCTATCTGAAACGTTCAGAGCATTGCATCCTCCTGAATGCAACCCTGGACATGTTGACTGTATCGAAGTTATCCCCTCCCTCCCCGGTGTGGTGTGTTGACCCTCTATTTGATCCACAGAACTGGAGGAGGCGTGGCTTCTGGCAGCTTCCTTGCTGGGCCCCGCCCCTTGTCCCTCGCTAGCCAATCTGCTGCTGTGTCTCCTGAAGGGACACGCACCTAACACAGCCCTGCCCCCTCTCCCAGGGTAAGAGGGCCAACAAGTCTCTCCATACTCATCCCTGGCCCTGTGCTTCTTTGGCCCCTAGACCATTTACCCTTGCCTCTGTAGTGTTCATAGTTTTGGAAGGACTGGATAGAATTAACAAATCTAGTGATGGCACCACCTAGTTTTGCAACAAGCTGAATTGAGCTTCTATTGCTGTCTAGCTAGCCCTGAGATTAGGATCCCTGATGGGGAAGGGGCTGGAAGGGAACCAGGGCCCCCTGACCCCCTCACCTCAGGCAAGAGGAGCAGCTCGACCCAACGCCAGCACCCTAAACAAGTTCAACCAGGACCGTACTGTACCTCATCCATAGACCTGTGCTAATACTCTGTGCTTTGTCTGTCTGACCGAGCCCCTCGGAGTAAGACAGGGTGATTTTTTTCATCCTTATTACCATATGCCGTGGTGTCACTGAGGCCATGTATAAAATATGCAGTTCCATATTATTGTGGAAGTGTTGTGAAGTTACTGTTGATGCCTGTTTTGGTTCAAAATGGTCTCAGATTTGTATTGGATCCGTGTGTGAGTGTGGTTTGTGGCCAATGTCAATGGATTGTATCAACAGCTTCACGCCCACCTCCATTCTCCTCTAAGAGTTGACATTTGCGTAAACACATACAGGCTTTTATCACCATGTCTCTTTTTCCCTCTCCAGGACTCTGCTCTGCGTAGTAGCTCCAGCCCCCCCAACAGTACAGGCAGTACAGCAGACAGTGATGGCTGGACCCCTGTCCCTCAACCCCCCTCTTGCCCCCCGCGGCCCCCCATACCCCTGCAGGACAAGAACAGGAAACGACCCCATCCCACGCGAATCCACCCTGGGGCCTCACTATCCAGCCATGTTATGAAAAATGTAAATGGAGTGCTTTTGATCCACTCACACAATTTCAACCACTAATTCTAACCTTAACCCTTTCTCATACACCCTAACCATAAATTAATTCCTGTTTTCCAGCATGGCCATTTAGCGTCCTCCCTGCACCCAGATGACCAGAGGAAAGCCAACAAACTGAAGAAGAGGAGGAAGGACCGGGAGAGCCAGGCCGGCGAGCCGAGCTCTGCACATCAGGCCGACGCAATGAGCCCAGAGCCACAGTTCCCCCGCCCCTGGGAGGACGACCAATCAAAGACGAGCCTGAGGATGACTTCTTCATCCCCCTCCACCCTTCGTCCCCTCACCCCCTGCCCAGCCCCTCTCACTTCAATAACTCCTCCCCCTGTAAGCAGGAGCACAATGAGGAGTGGGAGTGCTGGGCTGGACAGGGGCTGGTGGAGGGCATGGTGAAGGTGGAGAGTGTGGAGAGTTTTACTGGGAACAGGACGGTGATCCGACAGGGGAAACAGGTGGTGTTCCGAGATGAGGATGGCTCCGGAGAGGATGAGGACATCATGGTGGACTCCGGTGAGAGAACGTTATGTAAATGCTGCAAAAAAGTTACGTAACTTATTGTTGTGATGACATTGCCTATTTAAAGTAGCAGTCTGACAGTTAATCCCATGTAAATGTTTTAGTGATGGAACTCTGTTTCTTCCCCCCTCTCTTTCTCTCAGATGATGACTCGTGGGACCTGGTGACGTGTTTCTGTATGAAGCCGTTTGCAGGCCGGGCCATGATTGAGTGTAACCAGTGTAACACGTGGATCCACCTGTCCTGTGCTAAGATCAGGAAGTCCCACGTTCCTGAGACTTATATGTGTCAGAGCTGCAGAGGCACACTGGGCCTGGCAGACACCCGCCGCTCATACCGCTCACGCATTGGCCCCCGCAGACACCTTCTTGACTGACCCCATTGCAAACCCCTTCACCCCTCTCACCTGCATTTAGACCATGCCCCATACGGTTCTAACCCCAACCCGGTCCTGTAACGCATGCCCCAGGCCAGCCCTTTCCTTTTGTCCCTGACCCCAGTCCTACTCCATGCCCCAGGCCCTTTTCCACACCCCTATTGTGTCGACTAAGCCTACTAGCCATCCCTCGGGGTCTTCAACACCCCCAAACTAAACCGATCCGAGTGCTATTTAAGATTTATTATACATTTGACGGTTTCTCTCTGCTTCCTTCCGGACTCTGTGTGCGTAAGTCAATCACTGAATGTCTGTCTGTAGTAGTACAATAGTTGACCAGTAGGGTTGGACTCCATAGTCTAGTCTGGCTGACCGGTTAGCTCCGACTGGATAGAGACTAGCAACGCATCTCGCATGAACAGTGGAAACCTGTCTTCACTCTTAAACTGTCGGAGAGAATGGCCTATAGAGCTGCCACCCAACAGTGTGCATTTTGGGACGTTGGCTTTTTGCACTTATTTCATGCGTTAAAGGGGTGTGTTGACTTGCCAACCTCTTCTCCCCCAACCACCCTCTCAACTAGGTGGTTGGTTACGTTTGTCTGTCTGAGGGAAGCCTTTGTCTAAAGCCTCAAGCAGTGGGTCTGTAGATAATGATGTCCAGTTCTATACTGAACAAAAATATAAATGCAACATACTGAGTTAATTCATATAAGGAAATTTGTCAATTGAAATAAATAAATTAGTCCCTAATCTATGGATTTCACATGACTGGGAATATAGATAGGAATCTGTTGGTCACAGATACCTTAACAAAAAAAAGGTAGGGTCGTGGATCAGAAAACCAGTTGCCTCATGCAGCACAACACATCTCCTTCGCATATAGTTGATCAGGCTGTGGAATGTTCTCCTATTCAACGGTGAGTTTTATTTTTATTTATTATTTTTTGTACCTTTTATTTAACTAGGCAAGTCAGTTAAGAATACATTCTTATTTTCAATGACGGCCTAGGAACAGTGGGTTAACTGCCTGTTCAGGGGCAGAACGACAGCTTGGGGATTTGAACTTGCAACCTTCCAGTTACTAGTCCAACGCTCTAACCACTAGGCTACCTTGCCGCCCCATTCTTCCATGTGCAGGCCATAGAAGAAGTGGGACATTTTCCGCTTCCAGGAATTGTGTACAGATCATGGGGCCGTGCATTATCATGCTGAAACATGAGGTGATGAATGGCACGACAATGGGCCTTGTCACGGTATCTCTGTGCATTCAAATTACCATCGATAAAATGCAATTGTTTGTTGTCCGTATCTTGTGCCTGCCCATATCATAACCCCACCGCCACCATGGGGCACTATTTACAACCTTGACATCAGCAAACCGCTCGCCCACACGACACCATACATGTGGTCTCTGTTTGTAAGGCCTGTTGGACGTACTGCCAAATTCTCTGAAATTATGTTGGAGGTGGCTTATGGCAGAGAAATTAACATTCAAATATCTGGAAACTGCTCTGGTGGACATTCCTGCAGTCAGCTTGCCAATTGCACGCTCCCTCAAAACTGTTGTGACAAAACAACACATTTTAGTGGCCTTTTATTGTCCCTAGCACAAGGTTCACCTGTGTAATGATTATACTTTTTAATCAGCTTCTTGATATGCCACATCTGTCAGGTGGATGTATTATCTTGGAAAAGGAGAAATGCTCATTAACTGGGATGTAAATACATTTGTGGACCAAATTTGAGAGAAACACGCTTTTTGTGCGTATGCAACATTTTATTTCAGCTCAGGAAACATAGGACCACCACTTCACATGTTGCATTTATATTTTTCTTCAGTACAGATAAATGGAACGCGTTCAACTCTTTCTTTCAATAGACAGAGCTTGAAATGGTGCTCTAGACAACCAAGGAATTATCCCATATGACAAACATGTGAAAGAGGCATCACTTGATGCGTTTCATATCAACACTTCTCCATCAAGTGAGTGCTGGCCATAGACAACCTACAGTCGTGGCCAAAAGTTTTGAGAATGACACAAATATTCAATTTCCACAAAGTTTGCTACTTCAGTGTCTTTAGATATTTCTGTCAGATGTTACTATGGAATAGTGAAGTATAATTACAATAATTACATAAGTGTCAAAGGCTTTTGTTGACAATTACACAAAGAGTCAATATTTGCAGTGTTGACCCTTCTTTTTGAAGACCTTTGTAATCTGCCCTTGGCATGCTGTCAATTAACTTCTGGGCCACATCCTGACTGATGGCAGCCCATTCTTGCATAATCAATGTTTGGAGTTTGTCAGAATTTGTAGGTTTTTGTTTGTCCACCCGCCTCTTGAGGATTGACCAAGTTCTCAATGGGATTAAGGTCTGGGGAGTTTCCTGGCCATGGACCCAAAATATCGATGTTTTGTTCCCAGAGCCACTTAGTTATCACTCTTGCCTTATGGCAAGGTGCTCCATCATGCTGGAAAGGCATTGTTCGTCACCAAACTGTTCCTGGATGGTTGGGAGAAGTTGCTCTCGGAGGATGTGTTGGTACCATGCTTTATTCATGGCTGTGTTCTTAGGCAAAATTGTGAGTGAGCCCACTCCCTTGGCTGAGAAGCAAACCCACACATGAATGGTTTCAGGATGCTTTACTGTTGGTAGCGCTCACCTTGTCTTCTCCGGGCAAGCTTTTTTCCGGATGCCCCAAACAATCGTTAAGGGGTTTCATCAGAGACAATGACTTTACCCCAGTCCTCAGCAGTCCAATCCCTGTACCGTACCTGTTGCAGAATATCAGTCTGTCCCTGATGTTTTTCCTGGAGAGAAGTGGCATCTTTGCTGCCCTTCTTGACACCAGGCATCCTCCATAGTCTTCGCCTCGCTGTGTGTGCAGATGCACTCACACCTGCCTGCTGCCATTCCTGAGCAAGCTCTGTACTGGTGGTGCCCCTATCCCGCAGCTGAATCAACTTCAGGAGACGGTCCTGGCACTTGCTGGACTTTCTTGGGCGCCCTGAAGCCTTCACAACAATTGAACTGCTCTCCTTGAAGTCCGTGATGATCTGATAAATGGTTGATTTAGGTGCAATCTTACTGGCAGCAATATCCTTGCCTGTGAAGCCTTTTTTTTGCGCAAAGCAATGGTGATGGCACTTGTTTCCTTGCAGGTAACCATTGTTGACAGAGGAAGATCAATGATTCCAAGCACCACCCTCTTTTGAAACTTCCAGTCTGTTATTTGAACTCAATCAGCATGACAGAGTTATCTCCAGTCTTGTCCTTGTCAACACTCACACCTGTGGTAACGAGAGAATCACTGACATGTCAGCTGGTCCTTTTGTGTCAGGGCTGAAATGCAGTGGAAATGTTTTTTAGGGATTCAGTTCATTTGCATGGCAAAGAGGGACATTGCAATTCATCTGTTCACTCTTCATAACATTCTGGAGTATATGCAAATTGCCATCATACAAACTGAGGCAGCAGACTTTGTGAAAATTTATATTTGTGTCATTCTCAAAACTTTTGGCCACGACTGTACAAACACACATACACTGAGTGTACAAAACCACTCTTTCCATGACAGACTGACTAGGGAAAATCCAGTTGAAAGCTATGATCCCTTATAGACGTCGCCTGTTAAAACCACTTCAAACTTGATGAAGAGGAGACAGGTTAAAAATGAATCTTAAGCCTTGAGACCTGGATTGTGTGCCGTTCAGAGGGTGAATGGGCAGACAAAATATTTAAGTGCCTTTGAACTGGGTATGGTAGTAAGTGCCTGTTGCACCAGTTTGAGTGTGTCAAGAACGGCAATGCCATCCAGCCAACTTGACACAACTGTGGGAACCATCAATATGGGCCAGCATCCCTGTGGAACGCTTTCGACACCTTGAGTCCATGGCTCGGACAATTTTTATTTTTTTGTATGTATGTATTTTATTTAACTAGGCAAGTCGGTTAAGAACACATTCTTATTTACAATTAATGCCTACCCCGGCCAAACCCTAACGACACTGGTCCAATTGTGCGCCGACCTATGGGACTCCCAATCATGGCCAGTTGTGATACAGCCTGGAATTGAACCAGGGTCTGTAGTGACACCTCTAGCACTGAAATGCAGTGCCTTAGACCGCTGTGCCACTCGGGAGCTGCAGAATTGAGGCTGTTCATAGGGCAAAAGGGGGGAGGGTGCAACTCAATATTAGGAATATGTGCCTAATGTTTTGTACACCGTGTATATATGATGCAGTTTCTGGTTCCTTTTTCTGTTCATAGGTTGCACCTCAGTCACTCGGTTGTCATGCCATTGTTATGAACGTTCTAAAGCCGCCCTCTGCTGGCGGCGTCATAGTGGTGATAAACCCAATCATTCTGCAATAGGTGAACTATTTTGCCTAAATTACACTATCGCCTGGGGAAAAAAGTTGATATTTCTAAAGTAGTAGGAAATATTGTCATGTCATTAGGCTAGCAAAGTTAGTCAAAAATAGCTAGCAATTCTAACGTTAGCTCGGTGGCCTCCCCTCAATTTTAGCTAGCTAGCTACCGTTGTACTGCATCTAAAGTCAATCTGGCGACGTCCGACTGATGGCAAGGGGGGTTGCTACTAATTATTTGCCTCCATTTGAATGTAATTGTATTTCCGAGCCACTGTATTGCACTTTTAATGAAATCATCAGCACTCATTGACGATGCGTCTTAGTAGAGGGTGCTCAGTCGGGCATCAGTCTGAAACGAATGTTCAAAACAACATTGTGACGAAACATCGAATAGATTATTAGATCAGTTAGTTCTTTCTCCTAGACCAGGGTCTGTACCTGCCGCCGTCCTCCTCAAAGCTTTTATCTCTTCAGTTAGAACATTGAAGAACAACTATTTGTGGAAATTATTTCCCTGTTAAAGTTCCTGGCTGTGTTTCCAGAAGCCATTTCAGTTTTACATTTTATGAAGAGTTCAGATTATTTTTCCACAATAGAGCCAGGTAACTGTTGGAAACAATCACTCATTGAATTAAGCTCCACTCACAAACACCACCATGTCGGGAACAGTTTAATGGTCCTGAACAGACCCCAGTGGTTAATGGGTACACATTGATGTGGCTTTGAAGAGAGCCCTGGGTGGAGACTGGTTTTGGTGGGTGAAGAAAATGCATTAACGTGTGGTGAGCGAAAGCGCACACGTAGCCATGTAAAGAGATGTCATTGTTCCGGTCCAGAAACAAGCCCATATCCCCAGGCATTTCATGTAAAGTGCCCTTGGGAGCAGGGGTCAGAGGTTGTTTCTGGACAGCCATTGTCTCTGCCCCTTGGTTCTCAGTCCCCTCAGGTTAGTCCTATAGGTTAGAGAGCAATGGGGCCAATGTAGGATTTATTCAGCCATCAATCAATGCATTATCAAAACCATTGCGCATGTGTCTTAGGGCTCTATATATGGGGTGTTTTGGCATTCTGAGCTTTTCCTAACCATGTGACCCGACCGACCACAAAACAAGTTTTATAGGCTATAACGAGGACCCAGAATTTTTCATGGTCAGGACAACTCCTGACTCTACACGTCTCCTGGTGTACTCATTTGCACGTATCCGTATACTACCAGGCTCGCTGGGGTTTGATAATGATCACTGCCAGGCTCGCTGGGGTTTGATAATGATCACTGCCAGGCTCGCTGGGGTTTGATAATGATCACTGCCAGGCTCGCTGGGGTTTGATAATGATCACTGCCAGGCTCGCTGGGGTTTGATAATGATCACTGCCAGGCTGGGGTTTGATAATGATCACTGCCAGGCTCGCTGGGGTTTGATAATGATCACTGCCAGGCTCGCTGGGGTTTGATAATGATCACTGCCAGGCTCGCTGG
This sequence comes from Oncorhynchus nerka, assembly GCF_034236695.1. Taxonomy (NCBI): domain Eukaryota; kingdom Metazoa; phylum Chordata; class Actinopteri; order Salmoniformes; family Salmonidae; genus Oncorhynchus; species Oncorhynchus nerka. The sequence goes on along the minus strand of NC_088397.1, from coordinate 62,361,176 downwards.
GGTTTGATAATGATCACTGCCAGGCTCGCTGGGGTTTGATAATGTATTTTGGAGTTTCTGGAGAAGTGTCCTTCTTCAAGCTGTTTGCATTTTGACCGTGTTTGGAATTTAAGCTTTTTCAAATATTCATGTTTTCACCAGTTGTCAAGTCTAAGCTTGCTGATGTGTACATATTTTTGTTTCTTGTCGACCTCATATAAAGTACCTTCAGAATGTATTCATACCCCTTGACGTTCTCCAACAATACCCCATAATGACAAAGTGAAAACATGTTTTTAGACATCTTTGCTAAGTTACTGAAAATTAAATATTTCATTTACATAAGTATTCATACTCCCGAGTCAATACTTTCTAGAAGCATATTTGGCAGTGATTCCAGCTGAGAGTATTTCTGGGTAAGTCTCTAAGAGCTTTCTCCACCTGGATTGTGCAACATTTGCCCATATTATTTTCAAAATTCTTCAAGATCTGTCAAATTGGTAGTTGAGCACTGCTAGACAACCATGTTCAGGTCTTGCCATAGGTATTCAAGTAGATTTAAGTTAAAATTGTATCTCGGCCACTCAACATTCACTGTTGGTAAGGAACTTTAGTGTAGCTTGGGCCTTGTGTTTTAGGCTATTGTCCTGCTGAAAGGTGAATTAATTTACCAGTGTCCACCAGTGTCTGGTGGAAAGCAGACAACCAGGTTTTCCTCTAGGAGTTTGCCTATGCTTTGCTCTATTTTGTTTTCATTTTCTATGCTGAAAAACTTCCCAGTCCTTAATGATTACAAGCATACCCATTACATGATGCAGCCACCACTATGCTTTAACATATGCAGAGTGGTACTCTGTAATGTATTGGATTTGCCCCAAACATAACAGAAAAATGTAATTGCTTTGCCACATTTTCATTTTCTTTCTTTTCACTATGTCAATTAGGTTAGTATTGTGGAGTAACAATCAACAATGTTGTTGATCCATCCTCAGTTTTCTCTTATCACAGCTATTAAATCCCGTAACTGTTTTAGAGTTACCATTGGGCTCACGGTAAAATTCCTGAGCGGTTTCCTTCCTCAACTAAGTTGGGAAGGACACCTCTGTTTCTCGTGACTGGGTGTATTGATACGCCATCCAAAGTGTCATTAATAACTTCCCCGTGGTCAAAGGGATATTCAATGTCTGTCTTTTCTTCTTTTTGCCATCTACCGATAGGTGCCCTTTTGTAAGGCATTTTAAAATATCCCTGGTCGTTTTGGTTAAATGTGTTTTGAAATTCACTCTGAGGGACCTTACAATTATCTGTATGTGTGGGGTACAGGAAGAGGTTGTCATTCAAAAATGGTTAAACACTATTACTGCAACTTTTTGTGACTTGTGACTTGTTAAACAAATGTTTACTCTAACCTTTTTAGGCTTGACATAACAAGGGGTTGACTACTTAATGACTGAAGACATTTCAGCTTTTCATTTTTAATGAATTGGTAACATTTTTTAAAACTATTCCACTTTAACATTATTTTATTTTTTTTTTTTTATTTCACCTTTATTTAACCAGGTAGGCTAGTTGAGAACAAGTTCTCATTTGCAACTGCGACCTGGCCAAGATAAAGCATAGCAGTGTGAACAGACAACACAGAGTTACACATGGAGTAAGCAATTAACAAGTCAATAACACAGTAGAAAAAAAATGGGCAGTCTATATACAATGTGTGCAAAAGGCATGAGGAGGTAGGCGAATAATACAATTTTGCAGATTAACACTGGGGTGATAAATGATCAGATGGTCATGTACAGGTAGAGATATTGGTGTGCAAAAGAGCAGAAAAGTAAATAAATAAATAAAATAAAAAAACAGTATAAAAACAGTATGGGGATGAGGTAGGTGAAAATGGGTGGGCTATTTACCAATAGACTATGTACAGCTGCAGCGATCGGTTAGCTGCTCGGATAGCTGATGTTTGAAGTTGATGAGGGAGATAAAAGTCTCCAACTTCAGCGATTTTTGCAGTTCATTCCAGTCACAGGCAGCAGAGTACTGGAACGAAAGGCGGCCAAATGAGGTGTTGGCTTTAGGGATGATCAGTGAGATACACCTGCTGGAGCGTGTGCTACGGATGGGTGTTGCCATCGTGACCAGTGAACTGAGATAAGGCGGAGCTTTACCTAGCATGGACTTGTAGATGACCTGGAGCCAGTGGGTCTGGCGACGAATATGTAGCGAGGGCCAGCCGACTAGAGCATACAAGTCGCAGTGGTGGGTGGTATAAGGTGCTTTGGTGACAAAACGGATGGCACTATGATAGACTGCATCCAGTTTGCTGAGTAGAGTGTTGGAAGCCATTTTGTAGATGACATCGCCGAAATCGAGGATCGGTAGGATAGTCAGTTTTACTAGGGTAAGCTTGGCGGCGTGAGTGAAGGAGGCTTTGAGGGTGTACCAGTTACAACATATCTAAATGTAATCTATTTTAAATCCAAAGTGTAACACAACTAAATGTGGCAAAAGTCAAGGGGTGTGAATACTTTCTGAAGGCACTGTAAGCCATAGATCGATGTCACTGTCTGACTGACTGTTAGACATACACCTATTGAATGCTTGTCTGGGCTGGGCTTTCTAGCAAGCAAGAGCAATGAGTTGGTTAGTTATTACTAACTACAGTTAATAAGATGAATATGGGTTACTGATAAGTCAGTCATACTAGAACAATTTCTTTCTTTCAATTTATTTTTATTTTTTATGTTTCAAAATATTTAGGAAAGTTAGCATTCTAACTCATTGATCCTGCTTTGAAACTCCCTTACTGAGAATGTGGTGTCTGGTGCAAACTGTTTCTGTGAAACTCTGTATTGTAAATAAAGATTTGAACCCTACCTTTCTAGGTCTCCTCATTGTTCCTGTACTTGACCACTATCCTGGGTGCGAGTCAGTTTCTGCTGTGTTTGGCTTGACAATAATGGAGTAGACAAAAGCATGGAACAGTTCTGGGACCAAGCTCTGACATCACTAATGTAGTTTTTGTCTTTAAACAAATACGCGAGTCAGTGGCTCATCTTTTTATTTATTGTAATATCTTTACATTACTACATAGTCCACTAGCTCCACACACACACACATTTTAGACAGTTTGGGCCAGGGCAGGAATGTAACAGTGGAGAGTAGTCTCTCTGTTGACCTCAGGGTGGAGCCAGAGTGGCTGAAAGAACAGTGATGAGTGGGTGACTAATGGCAGGGCCGACTAATATGGAGACTAATGGCACGGGAAGGGGACATGATGAGCAAACATCCTTAATGGAGGCAGCAAAGTGTTTAGCTTCTCAAATGGGGTGAATGTTTGCTTGTTCTTGCCTCATTCTGTAAAGGGTGTTTGAGTCAACCTCATTCACAAAATCTTAACTGGTAAGAAGAGACATGAGTACAGTTACTAACAATCCGATAACCTGACTCCGCTCTAGGGCAAAACACCTGAGAGGGTAGGTCACTTTCTGCTCAAATACATGGCATAGAATAGATCCCGTGTGCTGACTACACAGACCTGTACATGGGGTTTCAGCACTGTAGGATAGGGGACAGCATACAGTGGAAATGGGACAGAACTGTGTTGACAGAACTCCAGTTTCTACCACTGAAAAAAAAGTGTTCAACTATGTCACTCATCAATAGCCTATACAGTATATTGCCTTCACAGAAAGGACCAACACTGTCAGTCAATAATTAGTCAATGTTAAGTAGAACAGTGTCTGTTTGGTCTATCTATAGTATTAAAAACAACATATAAACAAGACAACAGGGACAAACAATATTACCATGGGAACTAAAGGTATGGCACATAAAGGACTGACAAATAATTACAATACTCTTCATCACCATAATTTTGATGATATATGACCAGGTCTTAACAAATAAATGTATACATAAAAGTACAATAGTCCCACTGCATCCCACTTGCATGTTTCCATTGACAATGAAAGATGTACATACAGATGCTTTAGTAGCAAACTAACTCTCAGAGGCTTTCTCATAAATGTTATATAAATAATGTATATACACCATAATGTATACAGTGCATTCGGAAAGTATTCAGACCGCTTGACTTTTTCCACATTTGGTTACGTTACAGCCTTATTCTAAAACCGATTAAATAATGTTTCCCCCCATCAATCTACACACAATAACCCATAATGACAAAGCAAAAACAGGTTTTTAGAAATTTTAGCACATTTCTAATCATTTACATAAATATTTAGACCCTTTACAAAGCTTTGGCAGTGATTACAGTCTTGGGTATGACGGTACAAGCTTGGCACACCTGTATTTGGAGAGTTTCTCCCATTCTTCTCTGCAGATCTCAAGAGCTGTCAGGTTGGATGGGGAGCGTTGCTGCACAGCTATTTTCAGGTCTCTCCAGAGATGTTTGATCGGAGCCAGTCCTCCGAAGCCATTCCTGCGTTGTCTTGGCTGTGTGCTTAGGGTCGTTGTCCTGTTGGAAGGTGAACCTTCGCCCCAGTCTGAGGTCCTGAGCGATCTGGAGCAGGTTCTCATCAAAGATATCTCTGTACTTTGCTCCGTTAGTCTTTGCCTCAATCCTTACTAGTCTCCCAGTCCCTGACACTGAAAAACATCCCCATGCTGTCACCACTATGCTTCACTGTAGGGATGGTGCCAGGTTTCCTCAAAACATGATGCTTGGCATTCAGGCCAAAGAGTTCAATCTTGGTTTCATCAGGCCAGACAATCTTGTTTCTTATGATCTGAGAGTCTTTAAGTGCCTTTTAGCAAACTCCAAGCGGGCTGTTATGTGCCTTTTACTGAGGAGCGGCTTCCGTCTGGCCACTCTACCATTAAGGCCTGATTGTTGGTCACCTCCCTGACCTAGGCTCTTCACCCCCGATTTTTCAGCAGCCAGCTCCAAGAAGAGTTTTGGTGGTTCCAAACTTCTTACATTTAAGAATGATGAAGGCCACTGTGTTCTTGGGGACCTTCATTGCTGCAGAAATGGTTTGGTACCCTTCCCCAGATCTGTGCCTCGACACAATCCTGTTGTGAGCTCTACGGACAATTCCTTCAACCTCATGGCTAGATTTTTGCTCTGACATGCACTGTCAACTGTGGGACCTTATATAGACAGGTGTGTACCTTTCAAAATCATGTCCAATCAATTGAATTTACCACAGGTGGACTCCAATCAAGTTGTAGAAACATCTCAAGGATGATCAATGGAAACAGGATTCACCTGAGCTCAGTTGAGTCTCATAGACAAGGGTCTGAAAACTTGTGTAAATAAGGTACTTCTATTTTTTATTATTAATACATTTGCAAACATTTCTAAAAACCTGTTTTCACTTAGTCATTATGGGGTGTTGTGTGTAGATTGCTGAGGATCTTTATTTATTTAATACATTTTAGAATAAGGCTGTAAAGTAACAAAATGTGGAAAATACCGAATACTTTCCGAATGAATGACATCATTGGACGTTCTCTCTACTCTTCACTGTTGCTCAGGCAGTGCTTCCCCAGCATCCATCTCAGTCATATCAACTCAACCCAGCCTACCAGGGCTCCAATCACACATTGGCTACTGGGGGTGCCTTAAAAATAGACCAGAATTCTTTTCAACCCTTACGGGTGTGCCCTTATGTGTTATTAGAATGACTGTCACCCAGATAATTAGACCCTGCCCCACACAACAACAGCAGCGGACACATCGCTTCCAAGGAATAATAATAATAATAATAATACGTCAATTATTAACAAAACAATATTTTTTTTGCCTTCGAGTGTAGTGCTGGGTGTCAGTATAGTGGTACTGATGAACACGTTTTCATGCATAGTTCTGTTCTAACCGTAACGCATGAGTTAGTAGTGTAAAACATGAGTACAACTAGTATAGTACAGTGGTATATTAGTTATACAATATTAACTGTAGCAGACTTCACTGATATGTACACCGTGAGTCATATTGCACCTTTCTGGGGAGATGAGGAGAGATTTCAGTACATTTTACACGCACACACGCACACATACAGACACACACACACAGTGGAAACTACAATGGCTAAAAGAGAGGAATCTAGTGGGTTTTGAGAGCGGAGAGAGAAGAGGAACTCATGTCTGAATTCATAAATGTGATGGGGAAAGAGAGAATTTCTATTCCCTTTGTTTGACTCTCGACCTCTGCTTGTCAGTCCTTCTGTCAATGTCTGTCTGTCTGTCTGTCTGTCTGTCTGTCTGTCTGTCTGTCTGTCTGTCTGTCTGTCTGTCTGTCTGTCTGTCTGTATCTGTCTGTCTGTCTGTCTGTCTGTCTGTCTGTCTGCCTGTCTGTCTGTCTGTATCTGTCTGTATCTGTCTGCCTGTATCTGTCTGTCTGTCTGTATCTGTCTGTCTGTCTGCCTGTCTGTCTGTATCTGTCTGTCTGTCTGTCTGTCTGTCTGCCTGTCTGTATCTGTCTGTCTGTCTGTCTGTCTGTCTGTCTGTCTGTCTGTCTGTCTGTCTGTCTGTCTGTCTGTCTGTCTGTCTGTCTGCCTGCCTGTCTGTATCTGTCTGTCTGTCTGTCTGCCTGTCTGTATCTGTCTGCCTGTCTGTCTGTCTGTCTGCCTGTCTGTATCTGTCTGTCTGTCTGTCTGTCTGCCTGTCTGTCTGTCTGTCTGCCTGTATCTGTCTGTCTGCCTGTTTGTCTACCTGTCTGTTTGTCTGCCTGTCTGTATCTGTCTGTCTGCCTGTCTGTCTGTCTGTCTGTCTGCCTGTCTGTCTGTATCTGTCTGTCTGTATCTGTCTGTCTGTCTGTATCTGTCTGTCTGCCTGTCTGTATCTGTCTGTCTGTATCTGTCTGTCTGTCTGCCTGTCTGTATCTGTCTGTCTGTCTGTATCTGTCTGTCTGTCTGTCTGCCTGTCTGTATCTGTCTGTCTGTCTGTCTGTCTGCCTGTCTGTATCTGTCTGTCTGTCTGTCTGTATCTGTCTGTCTGTCTGTCTGTCTGTATCTGTCTGTCTGTATCTGTCTGTCTGTCTGTCTGTATCTGTCTGTCTGTCTGTCTGTCTGTCTGTCTGTCTGTCTGTCTGTCTGTCTGTCTGTCTGTCTGTCTGTCTGCCTGCCTGTCTGTCTGTCTCCACTTGCCCCTTGTTGCTCCCATAACAGAGGGTTCCTACGCCTCAGCATCGATTCTGTGAGCTGAGGAATACAGGGAATATTTAGCTTAGTGTAGTACTTTTGTAATTAATCTGCAATTTCAATGTAATGGAGTTGAGCATTTTTGGTTGTAAACAGGTTATGATATGGTTGTGGTTAGAGTAGAATAGTGGTTATACAGTGGTTGTGTTGTGGTTGTATACTTACACTGCTTGGGTATCCGTAGAGCCTCAGTGTCTGCTGAGAGGACTTGGTGCATCACCCCCCTGAACTGATACAGCAGCTTCAGACTCTTATCCTCTCCTACACACGGGTCATAGAAACCTGGCAACCCCGCCTTTATATATATAAGGAGAGACGGGGGGGCGCTGGTTACACACACACAGGTCGTAAGTCGCTCTGGATAAGAGCGTCTGCTAAATGACTTAAATGTAAATGTAAATATAAAAATTCCACCCTCCACCCACACACACACCCTTACCTTTGATGCCTCTGTGAGTATGAGTTTGGAGTCCTTGACCAGACACTGCAGGGGGACAGTAACATCTATAACCTGAGCTCTCTCTTGGCGCGCGCTGTTGTCTGTCACAAACTTTCCATACCACGCATTCAGGATGATCAGACCTGGAACAGGAGGAGGGACACACACACACACAGCTGAGTCAGAATTATTGAAAAGACAGCGCACAGAATAAACAGTGTTGAGTCAAGACATAGGTCAAGAGCGTTTGTGGGCGTGCATACGTGTGAGTGTCCTTACTCACCCATCTTAGACTCCTCTCCCTCGATGATTCTCCTCACAGACTCCTGCATCAGCAGAACCTGTCAGGGAGAAACAAAGAAAGAAAGAAAGAAAGAAAGAGAAAAGGGTTGAACATTCAATGATCATCAATGAGCATAAAGTAAATATGCTGTGTGTCTGTTGTTTACCTACCACCACAGTAAGACAGCATTGAATGAGCTTTATTCCACCATTAGCAAACAAGAAAACGCCCACCCAGAGGCGGCGCTCCTAGTAGCCAGGACTTTAATGCAGGGAAACTTAAATTTGGTTTACCAAATTTCTATCAGCATGTTAAATATGTAACTACATGATTAAAAAAACTCTGAACAACCTTTACTCCACACACAGAGACGCATACAAAGCTCTCCCTCGACCTCCATTTGGCAAATCTGACCATAATTATATCCTCCTGATTCCTGCTTACAAGCAAAAATTAAAGCAGGAAGCACCAGTGACTCGGTCTATAAAAAAGTGGTCAGATGAAGCAGATGCTAAACTACAGGACTGTATTACCAGCACAGACTGGAATATGTTCCGGGATTCCTCCAATGACATTGAGGCGTACACCACATCAATCACTGGCTTCATCAATAAGGGCATCGATTACGTCGTCCCCACAGTGACCGTACGAACATACCCCAACCAGAATCCATGGATTACAGGCAACATCCGCACTGAGCTAAAGTGTAGAGCTGCCGCTTCAAGGAGCTGGACTCGAAGCTTATAAGAAATCCCGCTATGCCCTCCGACGAACCATTAAAAAGGCGAAGCGTCAATACAGGACTAAGATCGAATCGTACTCCACCGGTTCTGACTGTGGCAGGGCTTGCAAACCAATACAGACTTCAAAGGGAAGCACAGCCGAGAGCTGCCCAGTGACACGAGCCTACCAGACGAACTAAACTATTTCTATACTCGCTTCGAGGCAAATAACACTAACACATGCATGAGAGCACAAGCTGTTCTTGAAGACTGTGATTACGTTCTCCGTAACCGATGTGAGTAAGTTCTTAGAACAGGTCAAAATTCACAAGGCCGCAGGGCCAGACGAAATACCAGGATGTGTACTGCGTGCATGCGCTGATCAACTGGCAAATGGATCCTGGACTTCCTGACGGGACGCCCCCAGGTGGTAAGGGTAGGTACCAACACATCCGCCACGCTGATCCTCAACACAGTGGCCCCTCAGGGGTGCGTGCTCAGTCCCCTCCTGTACTCCCTGTTCACTCATAACTGCACGGCCAGACATGACTCCAACTCCATCATTAAGTTTGCTGAAAACACAACAGTGGTAGGCCTGATCACAGACAACGACAAGACAGCCTAGGAGGTGGTCAGAGACCTGGCCGTGTGGTGCCAGGACAACAACCTCTCCCTCAACGTGATCAAGATAAAGGAGATGATTGTGGACTCCAAGAAAAAGAGGACCGAGCACGCCCCCATTCTCATCGACAGGGCTGCAGTGGAGCAGGTTGAGAGCCAAGTTCCTTGGTGTCCACATCACCAACAAACTAACACTGTCCAAGCACAACAAGACAGTCGTGAAGAGGGCACAACAAAACCTATTCTCCCTCAGGAGAATGAATAGATTTGGCATGGGTCCTCAAATCCTCAAAAGTTTCTACAGTTGCACCATCGAGAGCATCCTGACTGGTTGCATCACTGCCTGTTATGGCAACTGCTCGGCCTCCAACCGCAAGGCACTACAGAAGGTAGTGCGTATGCCCAGTACATCACTGGGGCCAAGCTTCCTGCCATCCAGGACCTCTATACCAGGCGGTGTCAGAGGAAGGCCCTAACAGTCAAAGACTCCAGCCACCCTAGTCATAGACTGTTCCCTCTGCTACCCCATGGCAAGCGGTACCGTAGCGCCAAGTCTAGGTCAAAAAGGCTTCTTAACAGCTTCTATCCCCTAGCCATAAGACTCTTGAACAGTTAATCAAATGGCTACCCTGACTAATTGGGGCGGCAGGTAGCCTAGTGGTTAGAGCGTTGGACTAGTAACCGAAAGGTTGCAAGATCAAATCCCCGAGCGGACAAAGTAAAAATCTGTCGTTCTGCCCCATAACAAGGCAGTTAACCCACTGTTCCTAGGCCGTTATTGTAAATAAGAATTTGTTCTTAACTGACTTGCCTAGTTAAATTAAGGTAAAAAATGTTTTTGTATTGCCCCCTCTTTTTACACCACTCTCTGTTATCATAGTCACTTTAATAACTCTACCTATATTACCTCAACTAACAGTACCGGTACCCCCCTGTACACAGTCTCGCTATTATGATTTCACTGATGCTCTTTAATTACTTGTTACTTTTGATTTCTTATTCTTATCCATTTTTTTTTTTTTAAGCTGGTTAGGGGCTCGTCAGTTAGCATTTCATTGTCAGGTCTACACCTATTGTATTAGTCAAATGCGCCAAATACAATTTGATTTGATTTGTGTGTAGTATGTATGGATGTTCCTCACGGCTGACTCCGCCTCTTGTTTCTTCTTGACCATGTCTACTTCTGAGCTCTTCCTCTGTAGCTCCAGATCTCTGTTGGACAGACAAGGACAGAAAGGGTCAAACAGGGACAGGCCGAGACATACCGGGACAGGCAGGGACAGACAGGGACAGGCAGGGACAGGCAGGGACAGACAGGGACAGGCCGAGACATACCGGGACAGACAGGGACAGACAGGGACAGGTAGACAGACAGGGACAAACAGGGACAAACAGGGACAGACAGAGACAGACAGACAGACAGACAGACAGACAGACAGACAGACAGACAGACAGACAGACAGACAGGGTGAGAGAGACAGGTAGGGACAGACAGGAACAGGCAGGGACAGATAGGGACAGACAATGACAGACAGGGACAGGTAGACAGACAGGGACAAACAGGGACAAACAGGGACAGACAGAGACAGAAAGAGACAGACAGAGACAGAAAGAGACAGACAGACAGACAGAGAAAGACAGGAACAGACAAACAAGGACAGACAGGGACAGACAGGGTGAGAGAGACAGGTAGGGACAGGCAGAGAAAGGCAGGGACAGACAGGGTGAGACAGAGACAGGTAGGGACAGCCATGCAGACAGACAGTGAAAGACAGAGACACAGACACACGGACAGACAGGGACAGACAGACAACGACAGACAGAGGCAGAGACAGACAGGCAGGGACTGGCAGGGACAGACAAGGACACACAGGGACAGACAAGGACAGACAGGGACAGACAAGGACAGACAGACAGACAGGGACAGACAGGGACAGACAGACAAGGACAGACAGACAGGGACAGACAGAGACAAGCAGGGACAAACAGAGACAGACAGACAGACAGGGACAGACAGAGACAGGCAGGGACAGACAGAACAAGATGTGAGAATTTTCCTGGGTCTAATAACTACTGCCAAGTAAATTTGAGTGTGTGTGAGTGAGTGTGTGAGTGAGTGAGTGAGTGAGTGAGTGAGTGAGTGAGTGAGTGAGTGTGTGAGTGAGTGAGTGAGTGAGTGAGTGAGTGAGTGAGTGAGAGAGAGAGAGAGAAGCTCACTGTTGTTTCTGGGAGCATGTGTATGGTATAATGACCAGTCTGTGTATGGCCATGTAGACTAGTAGAGGCCCCACAGTGGCGTAGAACACTGCACTGGGCAGCAGCTGGTCTGTCAGGTGGACTGGGAATAGATAGGTCTGATTGGCACGAGCCAACCTAGGGAGAGAAGGAAACAAGTTACAGTACATACTGTACTATGAAAAGTTATAATACTATCACCTGATTTTGGGGTAAACCCCCTGAGCTAAATATTTAGTAGCCAAAACACAGATAGACATGCCACTCATGCACACACACATGCATGCACAAACGCATGCACACACAGCACATACACTGTACTAAACTGTATTACACGTTGCACATACACACTGGATTACACAGACTGTATTTGTGTTGTAATACCTGATTTTGAGGGTGACTCCCTGTGGCACTCCGACACTGACAGTAGCAGCCAGGACACTGTGCCGACTGATCTTCCTCTCTGCTCCATACTCCACCACTGTACCAAACCAACCAGTCCTGACACACATAAACACACACACCACAACACCAATAAGGGCCAGACTCCCACCTTACCTATTCACATGTAGTTTCACGTTTTATTAGTACGGGATACGCATGGTATACATCATCCAACCAAATGGTTATTCCAGGTTCCTTCTCCACAATGTAACAACAATAAGAAATAATAAAAGATAAGAATATGAACAGAAAGTAAATGGCTCAGTAGAATAGAATAAACATTTTAGCATAAGTATAATAAAGGAAGGCACAATTTATAGTCCAATATCTACATATTCTGTGGAAGGGGGGGATTGGGTGGCAGTGTATAAACTGAGTAGTATAATAGGGTGTGTACGTACTTGATCGATCCCTTGACCTTGGTCTGGTCCTCATCCTGGAACTTGTACTGGTAACTCATCATCAGATAGGAGTGAGGTACACCCAGCTAGAGGGGGAGAGTAAACAAGGTGAGGTGTGAGGTACACCCAGCTAGAGGGGGAGAGTAAACAAGGTGAGGTGTGAGGGACACCCAGCTAGAGGGGGAGAGGAAACAAGGTGAGGTGTGAGGTACACCCAGCTAGAGGGGGAGAGTAAACAAGGTGAGGTGTGAGGGACACCCAGCTAGAGGGGGAGAGTAAACAAGGTGAGGTGTGAAGGACACCCAGCTAGAGGGGGAGAGTAAACAAGGTGAGGTGTGAGGTACACCCAGCTAGAGGGGGAGAGGAAACAAGGTGAGGTGTGAGGGACACCCAGCTAGAGGGGGAGGAAACAAGGTGAGGTGTGAGGGACACCCAGCTAGAGGGGGAGAGGAAACAAGGTGAGGTGTGAGGGACACCCAGCTAGAGGGGGAGGAAACAAGGTGAGGTGTGAGGGACACCCAGCTAGAGGGGGAGAGTAAACAAGGTGAGGAGTGAGGGACACAGCTAGAGGGGGAAGAAACAAGGTGAGGTGTGAGGGACACCCAGCTAGAGGGGGAGAGTAAACAAGGTGAGGAGTGAGGGACACTCAGCTAGAGGGGGAGGAAACAAGGTGAGGTGTGAGGGTCACCCAGCTAGAGGGGGAGGAAACAAGGTGAGGTGTGAGGGACACCCAGCTAGAGGGGGAGAGGAAACAAGGTGAGGAGTGAGGGACACTCAGCTAGAGGGGGAGGAAACAAGGTGAGGTGTGAGGGACACCCAGCTAGAGGGGGAGAGTAAACAAGGTGAGGTGTGAGGGACACCCAGCTAGAGGGGGAGGAAACAAGGTGAGGTGTGAGGGACACCCAGCTAGAGGGGGAGAGGAAACAAGGTGAGGAGTGAGGGACACTCAGTTAGAGGTGACGAGTGAGGGCACAGAAGAACATAGTTGGTCATCCTACCAGCCCTAAAACCCACCTCAACATATTCCCAATTGCACAGGTGTGTGTGTGTGTGTCTGTGTGGGTGCATTTGTGTGTGTGTGTCTGCATGCTCATGTGTGTGTGCTACTGTGTGTGTGTGTGTGTGTGTGTGTGTGTGTGTCTGTGTCTGTGTGTGGCTGTGTCTGTGTGTGGCTGTGTCTGTGTGTGTCTGTGTGTGTGTGTATGTGGTGTACCTGCAGTGCCAGGGTGAAGTGGCTGGTCTTGGTGTCTCGGACCACACTAGTGGTCATAGAGCTGTGGGGTCCCCATCGCCACTGCAGGTAACCCATCGTGTTCTGGTCTAGGTGACGAGCTGTCATTAAAGAACAGCTGGGACGCACGCCACGGGGAGAGAACTGCATACCACACTGAGCCGTCAGGAAACTAACAAACAGAGAGAGGGAGATGACTAGCATTACAATTGTTGTAGTGTAAAGAGGGCCATATCCTCTCGGCTCGATTGGCCACTCACCATCGTGGAGTCAGGTTACGGAACACCTTCATCCCAAACAGAGGTCCCAGTATGTCCCCTGCACCAAACTCCAACTACACACATACAGAGAGAAAATCACAAGCAGACAGAGAGTGAAACACAGACACGTCAGTCAATATCCTTCCTGTGTTCTCTCAGAAACAAGGGAGATAAAATGTGTGTGTGTGTGGACCTCTCCCCAGCCCTTGGCAGAGGTGACACGGCGGACAGTCATGTTGATGTTGCCTCCTCCGTTGCCGTTGTGTGTGGAGAGAGAGCCAGACAGCATTGCAGTGTCAGAGTTAGTCAACGGAGCCTACACCCACATACACAGGTAAACACATGGGAAACACATAAGCATAACACACGTTAATGTATCACAATGGACCTTTTTAGCTAGTGTGTGTGTCTGTGTGTGACCAACAAGGAATCGGACCACGTGTACGGGTGTGTGTACCTCAATAGACTGGGAGATGTGCATCCTGTTGATCTCGATGTGAGGGAATCCTCCTCCTGGCATCTCCTCAAAGTCCTCATCATAGCGATCAAACAGGTCTGTGGCATCTATTCCCACGCTAATGGTACCCTGAACACACAGAGACATGAGAACACAAAACATAGTGTTCTGATAGTAAACTTCACACGGAGAAAGTCTGTAGATATCACCCTGCCGTGGATATTTCTGTAAGAGGCTCAGGGAAGAAGCGTGTGTATGTACCTTGGGGTTGGTCCTCTGCTGTAGCCTCCTATCCTCTCTCTCTCGCTGCAGCCGCTCATACTCCTCACGGATCTCTACTGGGGTCCTCTTCCTCTCCACAATCTCCACACACATGAACACATGCACGCACACACGCTCCTCAGTTATCATCTCAGTTACTATTGTGGCATTACTACTTAAGTAGTAATGTGTGTGTACTTAAAATGTGGCACCGGACATTCGACGGACAGCATTTTAGTTTAGCGGACATTTTGACCCATATGCATTGGGTGTGTAACCTGGTTATGGCGTCCATCCCCGGTGCTCAGAATGACAGAGATCACATTTAGATTATGGTAATTCCTCTTAACAGAACATGCAACTCAGAGGATGCAATGGTGTGTGTCCTTCTTACTGAATTCTGATGCACACTTTGAAGATGTTAGAATAACTGTCCACATTTACTTTTCCTCAGCCAACAAGATGAAAGGAAAAAGGAACAGCAAGATCACTTGCCTGTCAATCTACTATCCCCCTTAGTAGAAACGTTGACCTATTCTATTGGTCAGCTTGTTGTTCTGTGCGAGAAATAAATAGCCTATTCCCAATAGACTCTGGGACAGTTGTGGAATGACAAATCCCAAATTCATACAACCAGTACATCAAAATAACTTTAAAAAGCATTGAGGCTGATGCAACGTTTATCTTAAAACGTTGATCAAGTATTATTTCTTCACATTATAGTTTTGCAGCAATGCGTACACAGCAGTAGGCTACTTCCGAATGTTCGTTCCGACAAAAGCCGGCTTCTTTTTAGAAGAAACATAAATGTATTGAACATCCAAAATTGTTTGCATAGTCAACTTACACTCAGCTCTGACACACACACTTACCACACCAAACATGCCACCAGGGGTCTTTTCACAGTCCCCAAATGCAGAACAAATTCAAGAAAGCATACAGTATTATATAAGCCATTATTGCATGGAACTCCCGTCTATCTCATATTACTCAAATTAATAGCAAACCTAGTTCCAGAAAACATATAAAGCAACCCCTCAAGGCACAACGCCTCTCCCCTATTTGACTTAGATTGTTTGTATATATGTATTGACATGTAGACTATGTGTGCCTTCTTTAAAATTGATGTAGTTCTGTCCTTGGTCTGTTCTTGTCTATTAATGTTCTGTATTATGTTTCATGTTTTGTGTGGACCCAGGAGGAGTAGCTGCTGCTTTCGCAACAGCTAATGGGGATCCTAATAAAATACCAAAATACAAAATATTACCAGCTAACAGAAACCCTGACACACACATGTGCTGAACATACCTCCCAGCCCTCCACCTCCAGGCCTTTCTTCCCAAATATGTCATAGATGGCCCTGGACTGAGGATCACTCAACACTGGACAGAGACAAGGGAGTGAAAAAATGAGAGGTTTATACTCTCATTTAACAGTCCAATTAAACGACACGCAGCTTGTCAAGAAGAATCAGTGACAGGGAACGCACTGCTTACCCTCATAGGCCTGGTGCACCTGGTTAAATAGCTGCTCAGCCTGGCTCTTCAGCTCTGGGTCTCTGTGTTTGTCTGGGTGGTAGAGCATACACAACCTCCTATAGGAAGCCTTCAGCTCATCCTGAGTGGCCTGGGGAGGGTAGAGAGGGGACAGAGAGAGAAAGATTACAATATAAATTTCTGCAGACATAGCCTAGTGCATGCATACTCCAACCACCCAAGCCATAGACTATTTACTCTGCTGCCGCATGGCAAGAGGTACCGGTGCATCAAGTAAGACACCAATAGGCTCTTGAACAGCTTTTATTGCCAAGCAATATGACTGATAAATAGCAACACGGACTATCGGAGTTTACCTGTATATTTATTGACCTTTCATTTCAATCTCTGCACTGTCTCAATGCACACACTGTCATTCCAAAACACTCCATAATTTGTTCACTCACACATAATATGCACATACATTTAAACTGACTCTACACACCCCCACACCCACTCACATACAAGCTGCTGCTTCTCTGTTTATCATATATTCTGTTTCCTGGTCTCCTTACCTCTATACATAACTACCTCCATCACTCCAGTATCCCTGTCACCTTACCCCTATACATAACTACCTCCATCACTCCAGTATCCCTGTCACCTTACCCCTGTACATATCTACCTCTATCACTCTAGTATCCCTGTCACCTTACCCCTGTACATATCTACCTCCATCACTCCAGTATCCCTGTCACCTTACCCCTATATATATCTACCTCTATCACTCTAGTATCCCTGTCACCTTACCCCTATACATATCTACCTCTATCACTCTAGTATCCCTGTCACCTTACCCCTATACATATCTACCTCCATCACTCCAGTATCCCTGTCACCTTACCTCTATACATATCTACCTCTATCACTCTAGTATCCCTGTCCCCTTACCCCTATACATATCTACCTCCATCACTCCAGTATCCCTGTCACCTTACCCCTATACATATCTACCTCTATCACTCTAGTATCCCTGTCACCTTACCCCTATACATATCTACCTCCATCACCCCAGTATCCCTGTCACCTTACACCTATACATATCTACCTCCATCACTCCAGTATCCCTGTTACCTTACCCCTATACATATCTACCTCCATCACTCCAGTATCCCTGTCACCTTACCCCTATACATATCTACCTCCATCACTCCAGTATCCCTGTCACCTTACCCCTATACATATCTACCTCCATCACTCCAGTATCCCTGTCACCTTACCCCTATATATATCCACCTCCATCACTCCAGTATCCCTGCACATGTACATATGATATTGGATCAGATTTAAAAAAATATTTCATGTATATAGTATGCTTACTTACTTTAATGTCTATTTCATATTTCTTATTCTTATTTCTCATGTGTTTTTTATAGTAATACATTGTTATTGATTATTGCAACGTTGGGTTTTGAGTTTGCAAGAAAGGCATTTCACTGCATGGGACATTAAAACTATATAAAGAAAAGAAACGACAGGTTATTTATCCGTGCACCAGGGGACATACACACCTCCGAAGAACCATGTATCACCAGCAGTGACAAATGAGTAAACGAGAGCCAATGCCCGTTGGCCCTGTTTACACTGTCTAGCTAAATGCCGTAACGTTAATCGCAATGGAAATCTAGGCTCCTAACAACGAGTGTCACATCTTATCAATTCAGCTTACAAAACAGTTAACTAATAATATTATTCCACTACTGCCTTTGTTGTCGTCTCAAGAAACAATATTGACAGGTAGCTACGTCTGACAGCTATGTCTGTCTTGCAGCATCCCTCGAGTCGATGTGATGGGAGTGATGGACCGACCGGGCGAATGTCATCAACTGTCTCGCCGAACGCGATGCCCAATCGAATCCGTGTTGAACATTACCGATACAGTGGGATAAAAGGTTTAAACGAGCACATTATGTAAATACACAAACACCTTACCTCTTTCCTGACGTTGAGAAGAGAATAATAGTCTTGGTTATCCAACTCTAATTCATCGTCTAAGGACGCCGCCATCTTTGCGCTGGTTCGGCCCCTCCTCCTTACCCTCCCATACCAGTGTTCTGTGTGCTCATTGGTCTGTTCGTGTCTGCACTAGCGCCGCTGTGTGGCCAGGCGGGCTGCAGACATCCTGTCATTGAAAACAGTATATCAAGGTGAAAGTGTGTGCTGTCCATGGTCCTGAAACTTCTAACGTAGCCTATGTAGTGATAGAAAGGGACTGACAGGGCAGGCTTGAGTTTACCATGTGACAAAAAGCACTACATCAAATGCCATAAACCCTTTGACAGAGGCATTTACATAGAAAGAGGGCACAACAGCTCTACCTAGATAGGGTTACTTAAGCTATTCGTTTGAGCCAGGCTTCTTCCTGTTCCTTTCGTGATTTGCATTTAGTGGTTGCCTTGTGGGAACGTTTTATATTTCTCATTTTCCTTTATGATTCTATGACACACCTTTACGCAACGTTTAAAGGTCGCGTTGCCGCACTGTGTTTGATGGCAGTGAGTGCTGCAGGGCATGGGGTGATCATTACCAGTAACGGCTGCCGTTAATGATGACAGTTTAGGCCTTGCAATTCAGATCTGGCCCCTGGCGTGGAAATATTTAAACCAATTACCCTTGTAGGCTTACATGAACCAAAACAATGATGTATGTTCATTAATCTGTTTTTTAATTGAACAGGTTATTTATTCATGAATTGGCTCCTGATTGCTTGATAGGTCATAGGCTAATACAACCATCTCACAGAAAGACCTGAGAGAGATGCAAGGTTAAAGACCGATTAGGACCTTGCTATCGACCTGGGCTTGGAATTAGAATGAAGCAATCATGTGTCTCTGTAAATAATGAAAATTAATTAATTAATTGAATTTCACTTTATTTCCTGAATAGAATCAGTTGTAGTGAAATAGGCCTGGACTAGCCTGGTTTCCTTCTCTATTCATCTATTTCCCAAATAACAGGAGAGGCAAGGAGTGGAATGTTATCTAAAAATACTGGTATCCAGACTAGGCCTAGACCACTAAAAAGGAAGAAACTGCGTGTTGTTTACATAAATACTTATGTTTGAGTTGGCCTTGTAAGTCATTGTGAACCCATTTACAACAACGACCTGCAATCATAGTCAGTTGGCTATCAGAGAGCTTTGGCAGATGTGTACTGATGGCGGAATTTGGTTGTGTCTCCTCACATCGCCTCTGTGGCTGAGAGAGAGAGAGAGAGAGAGAGAGAGAGAGAGAGAGAGAGAGAGAGAGAGAGAGAGAGAGAGAGGGATTGGGGGCGGAGACAAAGTTAGCTAGATACAAAACTGGTATGATGGACTCAGAGCAATATGGATTCTGCGAGTTCACGAGGCATCACCGAGGAGCCCCGCTGTCAATCATCACGCTTCTAACCAATAGAGTAGCTGTGTTGAGCGGGCTCGCCCATTGCGCCCCGCCCCCCTCCTTGAGTTGTCCTCGTCGTGCACGCGCGTGGTCCCCCCCAGGTCGCGAGGAGGAGGTGGAGGAGGAGGGATGAGGCGCGCGGAGGGGAAATGGCTGCCGAAAACAAGCCGGAAGGTAAGAGAGAAATAAGGTGATGATTCTGTAGTTGTTGTTGACCTCGAAAAAAGGGAGAGCGACATAAGACGTTGGGTTCAGGTAAGGGGATGGAGGAATAGAGAGATGGAGGAGCTTTCCCCTTTTTCATCTCTCGCTCTCTCCCAGTCCTGTCCTGTCCTGAAAACACGGACACTGAAGCGATGCTGAGATACAGGCAGCCACATACTTCAGCTCGATGACAAACGGTTACCGAGAGCAGGTTTGAAAATATGGGGATATAATGCAAACGAGTGTGTTTGTTTAGATACAGTACGTGAGAATGTTGTTTTCTTCGTTGCTTTGCGTGTCAGCGTCTCCCCTGGGTAGCAGGTTTACGCGGCTGAGCGTAACAGGATCTGAGTGGTTGTGAGAGCTTCACGCTGGAGGAATTCAGATGCTTTCTCAGCTCAGGCATCCCACACACACACACGCTGGTAAAGCACGAAATCGTCCGTGTATCTTCTGTAGTGCGATTCCTCCTCACGCACGCAACCCCGCAGTCTGTGCGGTCAGCCACAATGTGATGTTGTTTTTTACACGCTGTAGACGACGGAGAGTTGATTGATGATGATTCTACGCGGAACATACTGCAAGGCGGTCTGAAGAGCGTCTGCTATATGCCATGCCAGTATTATAAGAAAACAATACATTGATTCCAGATCATTTAAAAACACACTCACCTAAATCCAATGCATGGTGCCATTTTTTTCTTCACGTTGAATTCGGGACAGTTGATAACTCAACCAAATGTCAATCAAAACTAGACTTAGAACTGATTGACATCTGTGACCAGTGGGCCAAGTCTTTATCTTCTGTTGAGGATTTCCCTGAGGGTAGACTTCACTCCCTGGTGTGAATGAGATACACAACAACAGAGGGCACTTTGTTGTCAACATCTTTCTTGCTACTATTCATAGTTAGTGTGTCACGAAAGAAAGATAAGCATTGTGTGTTTGTGTTTGTGCATGCAGCATACTTGCATACTTGTGTGTGGGTGGGAGCAATGTGTGCCAATAAAGCCATTTTTGATCTAGCTTCAGCATCATTGTATATCCTGGGGATATACACTGAGTGTACAAAACATAAGGAACACCTGCTCTTTCCATGAAATAGACTGACCAGGTAAATCCAGGTCAAAGCTCTGATCCCCTATTGATGTCGCTTGTTAAATCCACATTAATCACTGTAGATGAGGGGGAGAAGACAGGTTAAATAAGGATATTTAACCCTTTAGACAATTGAGACATGGATTGTGTATATGTGCCATTCAGAGGGTGAATGGGCAAGACATAAAATGGAAGTGCCTATGAACGGGGTATGGTAGTAGGTGCCAGGTGCACTTGTTTGTGTCAAGAACTGCAATGCTGTTGGGGATTTTCACACTCAACAGTTTCCTGTGTGTATCAAGAATGGGGGCAAAAGGGGGGGTGCAACTCAATATTAGGAATGTGTTCCTAATGTTTGGTATACTCAGTGTCTTTTGTTGGTCATAGTATCTGTCTCTCACCCTACACTGTAAGCTGTGA
Source organism: Oncorhynchus nerka (assembly GCF_034236695.1). Lineage (NCBI taxonomy): Eukaryota > Metazoa > Chordata > Actinopteri > Salmoniformes > Salmonidae > Oncorhynchus > Oncorhynchus nerka. The sequence continues at coordinate 62,340,038 of NC_088397.1, read as the reverse complement.
TCTTCAGTACCACTCAACTCTGCCTCATTACTGATGCCTGTAGGAATAGATCCAAGTCCATTTGAATTAGAGAACAAAATCATTTGCATGTTTGAACATGTCTTATCCTTTACATTGATATTATTTAAGAAATTATAGTGAATTTAAAGATAGACTCAATAATATGACATCATCAGACATTATAACAGGGTTCTATAACAAATAACACAATTCTAAATTCCCAATTTTAGCCTACCATTGAGGAATGTCCACATTGCATTAGGAAGAGACAATGCCATTTTTGACTGATTTAAATTTAGCTGATGTTGATAAGACGCCTTGCTTTATATCATGATGTGATATTGCTTACTGGCATTTCCATGTAAAAGGACCCATCAGCACCAACATGTGAAGTTTATAGGAGCATGTCAAATTGGGTGTCAAATCAAAGCTAAGAGTCTATGTTTTTTGAGAAATTAAGGCATATACATTTTTCAACCATTTTCCATTCTAATGATTAGGACTAAGCAAAGGCTTTGATTTCTGGTCAAACAGATGGAAAAGGGGTCTTAGACTCTTTCTTTTCAATTTAGCTCAGGACCTGAAGCAAGGATATGCATATTCTTGATATCATTTGAAAGGAAACACTTTGACGTTTGTAGAAATGTTAACACAATATAACACATTAGATCTGGTAAAAGATAATACAAAGAAAAAAATTAAAACAACATGCACCAGAAAAAGTCTTAAAAGGTTCACTACATGACCAAAAGTATTTGGACATCTGCTCGTCGAACATCTCATTCCAAAATCATGGGCATTAATATGGAGGTGGTCCCCCCTCTGTTGCTATAACAGCCTCCACTCTTCTGGGAAGGCTTTCCACTAGATGTTGGAACATTGCTGCGGAGACTTGATTCCATTCAGCCACAAGAGCATTAGTGAGGTCGGGCACTGATGCAATTAGGCCTGGCTCCAATTCATCGCAAAGGTGTTTGATGGGGTTGAGGTCAGGGCTCTGTGCAGGCCAGTCAAGTTCTTCCACACCACTCTTGACAAATCATTTGTGAATGGACCTTGCTTTTTGCATGGAGGCATTGTCATGCTGAAACAGGAAAGGGCCTTCCCCAAACTGTTGCCACAAAGTTGGAAGCACAGAATTGTTTAGAATGTCATTGTATGCTGTAGCGTTAAGATTTCCCTTCACTGGAACTAGGGGCCTAGCCCGAACCATGAAAAACAGCCCCAGTGTAACGTTCGTCGTCTTCCTCTGATGAGGAGTAAGAAAGGTCGGATCAATTTGCAGCATGGTATGTGTCCATTTTAATAAGACAAACTGAACACTACACAAATACAAAATAACCAAGTGAAACAAACGAAACGGTCCCGTGTGGTAACAAACACTAACATGAAAAATAATCACCCACAACTCAAAAGTGAAACCAGGCTACCTAAATATGGTTCTCAATCAGGGACAACGATAAACAGCTGCCTCTGATTGAGAACCATACTAGGCCAAACACAGAAATCCCAAAACATAGAAAAAACTAACATAGACAACCCACCCAACTCACGCCCTGACCATACTAAAACAAAGACATAATAAAAGACCATTATTCCTCCACCGCCAAACTTTACAGTTGGCACTATGCATTCGGGCAGGTAGCGTTCTCCTGTCATCCGCCAAACTCAGATTAGTTAGTCGGACTGCAAGATGGGGAATCGTGATTTATCACTCCAGAGAACGCATTTCCACTGCTTTAGAGTCCAATGGCGGCAAGCTTTACACCACTCCAGCCGATGCTTGATATTGCGAATGGTAAACTTTGTTTTGTGTGCGGCTGCTTGGCCATGGAAACCCATTTCATGAAGCTGCCGACGAACAGTTCTTGGGGTGATGTTGCTTCCAGAGGCAGTTTAGAACTAAGTAGTGAGTGTTGCAACCGAGGACAGACAATGTTTATGCGTTATGATCTTCAGCACTTGGTGGTCCCATTCTGTGAGCTTCTGTGGCCTACCACTTTGCGGCTGAGATGTTGTTGCTCCTGAACGTTTCCACTTCACAATAACAGCACTTACAGTTGACCGGGGCAGCTCTAGCAGGGCAGAAATTTGACAAACTGACTTGTTGGAAAGGTGGCATCCTATGGCGGTGCCACATTGAAATTCACTGAGTAAGGCCATTCTACTGCCAATGTTTGTCTATGGAGATTGCATGGCTATGTGCTTGATTTTATACGCCTGTCAGCAACAGCTGTAGCTGAAATAGAAGAATCCACTAATTTGAACTTAATAATGGTGCCAGGGGATAGTTGCCGTTTTACGGGCTCCTAACCAACTGTGCTATTTTGTGTGTTTTTCGCGTTGTTTGTGACTTATTTTGAACATAATGTTGCTGCTACCGTCTCTTATGACCGAAAAGAGCTTCTGTATATCAGAACAGCGATTACTCACCTCGAACTGGATGAAGATTTTTCCTTTAATGAGTCCGACGCAAAGGATATACTGCTTCTCCGAGACCAGGCCCAAATCCCCTTAATTCGCATGAAAAAAATATGCAAATACAGGGGGCGGAGATCAGGGTGCCTTGTGAGAATTCGTCGGTAAGTGGGTAACCCGCCTCTACCATCTGTTCTAATGGCCAACGTGCAATTACTGGAGAATAAACTGGACGATCTCCGTTCGAGACTATCCTACCAGCCGGACATTAAAAACTGTAGCATCCTGTTTCACTTAGTCGTGGCTGAACGATATACACTTAGCTCGGTTTTCCGTGCATTGGCAGGACAGAACAACTACATCTGGTAAGACGAGGGGTGGTGGTGTGTGTCTATTTGTCAATAACAGCTGGTGCGCGATGTCTTATTAAGGAAGTCTCAACTTATTGCTTGCATGAGGCAGAGTACCTCATGATAAGCTGTATACCACGCTATCTACCAAGAGAGTTTTCATCTATATTTTTCGTAGCCGTCTATTTATCACCCAAAACCGATGCTGGCACTAAAACAGCACTCAACAAGCTCTATAGGGCCATAAAGCAAACAAGAAAATGCTCATCCAGAAGCGGCGCTCCTAGTAATCGGAGACTTTAATGCAGGCAAACCTAAATCTGTTTTACCTCATTTTTACCAGCATGTTACATGCAACCAAAGAAAAAAGAACTCTAGACCACCTTTACTCCACACACAGAGACACATACAAAGCTCTCCCCCACCTTCCATTTGGCACATCTGACCATAATTATACTGTATTCTCCTGATTCCTGCTTACAAGCAAAAACTAAAGCAGGAAGTACCAGTGACTCGCTCAATACGGAAGTGGTCAGATGATGTAGATGCTACGCTACAGGACTGTTTTGCTAGCACAGACTGGAATATGTTCCGGGATTCATGCAGGCCCAAATCCCCGTCATTTGAGTGAAAAAAATATGCAAATAAAGGGGAGGAGATCTGGGTGCTTTGCGAGAATATGTCCGCAAGTGGATAACCCTCCTCTACCAACCGTTCTAATGGCCAAAGTGCAATCACTGCGGCCTCCCGGGTGGCGCAGTGGTTAAGGGCGCTGTACTGCAGTGCCAGCTGTGCCATCAGAGTCCCTGGGTTCGCGCCCAGGCTCTGTCGTAACCGGCCGCGACCGGGAGGTCCGTGGGGCGACGCACAATTGGCCTAGCGTCGTCCGGGTTAGGGAGGGCTTGGTCGGTAGGGATGTCCTCGTCTCATCGCGCACCAGCGACTCCTGTGGCGGGCCGAGCGCAGTGCGCGATAACCAAGGTTGCCAGGTGCACGGTGTACCCCCCGACACATTGGTGCGGCTGGCTTCCGAGTTGGATGCGCGCTGTGTTAAGAAGCAGTACGGCTGGTTGGGTTGTGTATCGGAGGACACATGACTTTCAACCTTCGTCTCTCCTGAGCCCGTACGGGAGTTGTAGCGATGAGACAAGATAGTAGCTACTACAACAATTGGATACCACGAAATTGGGGAGAAAAAGGGGTAAAAAAAAAAAAAGAAAGTGCAATCACTGGAGATTAAACTGAACGACGACACGGATAATATACACTTAGCTCGGTTTTCCGTGCATCGGCAGGACAGAACCACTACATCTGGTAAGACGTGTGGTGGTGTGTGTCTATTTGTCAATAACAGCTGATGCGCGATGTCTTAATATTAAGGAAGTCTCAACTTATTGCCCGCATGATGCAGAGTACCTCATGATAAGCTGTATACCACCTCAGTCACCGGCCTCGTCAATAAGTGCATCAACGACGTTGTCCTCACAGTGACACAACCAGAATCCATGGATTACAGGCAACATCCACACTGAGCTAAAGGCTAGAGCTGCCGCTTTCAAGGAGCAGGAGACTAATCCGGACGCTTATAAGAAATAATTCATTCAAAAGGCCTGGCAGACGGATTACCAGGACAAGTACTCAGAGCATGCGCGGACCAACTGGAAAGGGTTTTCACTGACATTGATTGATCTCGACTAACCTGTACCCCCGCACATATTTACCTGGTAGCTGTACCCCCTGTGTATAGCCTTGTTATTGTTATTGTTATTTTGCTACTTTTTATTTTATTTTTACTTTAGTTTATTTAGTGAATATTTTCTTAACTCTATTTCTTGAACTGCATTGTTGGTTAAGGCCTTGTAGGTAAGCATTTCACGGTAAGGTTATATTTGGCGCATATGGCAAATACAATTGGATTATTTGATTTGAAGGGATATCTATGTACTTTTGTATATATATCTAATGTATTAGAAATACATAAAAACACAATGTTGAAGTAAAGACCCCTGACAACTAATATCAACACTTATATTTCGTTTAGGAGAAATAATTTGCCTGCTGTAAGTTTAAGATATGTTGTCTTGTGATTCTGTTACCAAAAACCCACATATCTTTCAGATATTTTCTAATTCCTCTCACTCATGAGGATGAAAAATGCATAAAAGTTCACAGAAGTAACAAATAGTGGTAGACCTACCAATTAGTTAGTGTTTGTTTCTGAATTCTTAAGTGGTTAACTGAACACATCTACTTTACTGTACTCTACTGCACTTTGCTCTACTGTGATGTCCAAACTCTATGATTGTTTCAGATATGGCCTGGTCTGGACCAACCAAATGTGGTCTTATTTAGGGACAGAGCTCACTACAATAATAACCAGTCTGTAGAATAACACCCAATAATAGACAAAAGAAGGACATTACATATTTCTACCTTTTGTGTACTTATTCAGGATACATCAATTAGAAGCCTAATTGTAGGACAGGCTGACAGACAAACACACATACACAACACACACACATAGAAGGGGACAAACATAAATGCAGACAGACACACAAACATATGTAGCATACATAGCTTCAGGCTTTATGGAGGCCGTGGGTTGAGAGTCCCGTTGCGTAGAGAAACTCCAGCAGATCAGAGAGGAGGAGCCCACAGGCACATAAACATGGAGTACCACCGCCTCGCTACACACACACACACACACACACACACACACACACACACACACACACACACACACACACACACACACACACACACACACACACACACACACACACACACACACACACACACACACACACACACACACACACACACACAGGCAGGTTTATCCTTGGATGCCTGACAGCCACTAGCGATGTCTTGTAGCTCTACTATCTGACTTATGTAAAGCGAGGATGCTACTGCAGTATACACTGGGTGTACAAAACATTGGGAAAACGTTCCTAATATTGAGTTGCACCTCCCCTTTAACCCTCAGAATAGCCTCAATTTGTCAGGCATGGAGTACAAGGTGTTGAAAGTGTTCCACAGAGATGCTGGCCCAAGTTGACTCCAATGCTTCCTACAGTTTTGTCAAGTTGGCTGGATGTCCTTTGGGTGGTGGACCATTCTTGATACACACGGGAAACTGTTGAGTGTGAAAAACCCAGCAGCATTGCAGTTCTTGATACACTCAAACTGGTGCGCCTGGCACCTACTACCATACCCAATTCAAAGGCACTTCAATCTTTTGTCTTGCCCATTTACCCTCTGAATGGCACACATACACAATCCATGTCTCAATTGTCCCCTTCATCTACACTGATTGAAATGGATTTAACAGGTGACATCAATAAGGGATTATAGCTTTCACCTTGATTCACCTGGTCAGTCTATGTCATGGAAAGAGCAGGTTCCTAATGTTTTGTACACTCAGTGTAGATCAAGCTATAGATTAGAAGATGGCTGCTCTTACTGTTTGAATGGAAGAATGGATGTCACTGACTCGACCATAATAGGACCACTTCTTACTGTAGTAAGTCTGTATCATAGCAACAGTGACCAGGGAAACAGGGAAATTAAGAGATGAAAACAAAGCAGAAGTAGAAGTTGTTGAAGCCAATGGTCACGCCTCTAGCATGGATGGAGTTTGTAATAATAAGAATATTCTGCCCAATTTCTTATTCTTTCTTCTCCTCTCTACTCTCTATCCCATCTCTCTCTCTCTCCCTCCCTCTCTCCCTCCCTCTCTCTCTTTCTCTCTCTGTAGGGTTGAAAAGGATAAGGAATCCAGAGCGGATGATTAGAATTGCCGTGGGATACACAGGACATGCCCCTCCCAAGAGTGATGACACTGACACCAACGGTAAGGCAAACACACTCAAACATCGCATCACAGGACCCAACAGACGTGTGCTGCTTTTTGTAGGACGAGGTGACTGTGTGTTGAAAAGCCTTCTGGCTAAACAAGCTGGCAGCCGAGGCCTTATTCTCATCAGCTCTGTTACGAACCTCTTGTGGACAGATATACTGTACATAAACGTAACTGGTACTGTAGAATCTGTCACTATCCTATGGGATGCATGAGATAACAAGCAGCATTAGTTCTGGGTCTTGGGTTTTTGTCACTCCCAGATCCTAATCAAGCATCTGACCAAATTATCAGAGATTTTAGTTCTGGGTTAACTGAGATTACTCTGTTACAGATAATACACACATGCACACACACGCACGCACGCACGCACGCACGCACGCACGCACGCACACACACACACACACACACACACACTCTAAAGTGAGTCTCATTCTCATTCAGCTCTGTTACAGATCATGTTTATTCATGCGTGCCGACGCAGAGCAGTGTGTGTGTGCGCACTCACACACACACAGAGCTTATTTTAGGAGCAGAAGCTCATTGTCATGCCTAATCAATGCACAGAGCACTATCTATCCATACGGCATGCATCAGTGTTACTGGTGCTGGGGGAAACAGACTGTGGCTGGTTAAGAAAGAGCTGGCTTTAACTGAGATGTATGAGAGAGAGACAGGGCGATCAAAGGGGTTTTTGTGTGTTTCTAGTTCTTGTTCTAGTTTGGTGTGTGAGTGTATGTCTATTTGTGTGTCTGCATGTTTGTGTGAGAGAGAGAGAAAGAGAGAGAGAGAGAGAGAGTGGTTGAGTGTGTGTGTGTGTACACACACGGGGTGAGGGCCGGGAATATCTGTAGTGTTAAGGGGAGCTATAAAGGTGATGAGTGCTTTGATTGGTTATTGATCCTCGAACGGGACAGCCATCCTAGTGTGTGTTTGAGAGGAGGCCCAGAAACCTTTTTTCTGTGGGGAGGTTATTGATTTGTACTGTGTGTTTGTACTCTCCTTGTCTGCTCTCCTGATCTGTCCGGAGATACAACAGGGACAGGAGAGGACAGAGCCAGGAGAGGACAGAGCCAGGAGAGGACAGAGCCAGGAGAGGACAGAGACAGGAGAGGACAGAGACAGGAGAGGACAGAGCGACAGAGACAGGAGAGGACAGAGAGACAGGAGAGGACAGAGTGACAATAATAGGAGAGGACAGGGTGACAATAACAGGAGAGGACAGAGCGACAGAGACAGGAGAGGACAGAGTGACAGAGACAGGAGAGGAGAGGACAGAGCGACAGAGACAGGAGAGGACAGAGTGACAATAACAGGAGAGGACAGAGCGACAGAGTCAGGAGAGGACAGAGCGACAGAGACAGGAGAGGACAGAGTGACAGAGACAGGAGAGGACAGGGTGACAATAACAGGAGAGGACAGAGTGACAGAGACAGGAGAGGACAGAGCGACAGAGACAGGAGAGGACAGAGCGACAGAGACAGGAGAGGACAGAGCGACAGAGACAGGAGAGGACAGAGCGACAGAGACAGGAGAGGACAGAGCGACAGAGACAGGAGAGGACAGAGCGACAGAGACAGGAGAGGACAGAGCGACAGAGACAAGAGGAGACAGAGCGACAGAGACAGGAGAGGAGAGAGAGACAGGAGAGGACGGAGAGACAATGATAGGAGAAGACAGAGAAACAATGACAGGAGAGGACAGAGAGACAGAGACAGGAGAAGACAGAGCGACAGAGACAGGAGAGGACAGAGCGACAGAGACAGGAGAGGACAGAGCGACAGAGACAAGAGAGGACAGAGCGACAGAGACAGGAGAGGAGAGAGAGACAGGAGAGGACAGAGATACAATGATAGGAGAGGACAGAGAAACAATGACAGGAGAAGACAGAGCGACAGGACAGAGCAACAGAGACAAGAGAGGACAGAGCGACAGAGACAGGAGAGGACAGAGAGACAGGAGAGGACAGAGAGACAATGACAGGAGAGGACAGAGAGACAGAGACAGGATAAGACAGAGCGACAGGACAGAGCAACAGAGACAAGAGAGGACAGAGCGACAGAGACAGGAGAGGACAGAGAGACAGGAGAGGACAGAGAGACAATGACAGGAGAGGACAGAGAGACAATGACAGGAGAGGACAGAGAGACAGAGACATAGACACCCCAGAGCCCAGGGACATGAGAGGACAGCGAGACAGAGACAGGAGAGGACAAAGAGACCAGAGAGACAGAGACACACCAGAACCCAGGGACATGAGAGGACAGAGACAGGAGAGGACAAAGACACCTGATAGGACAGAGACAGGAGAGGACAGAGAGACAGACAATGACAGAGAGACAGACAGGGACAGGAGAGAGAGAGAGAAAGGTCAGGGACAGATGGAGCGGGGGAGGGACTGGGGAGGAAAGAGGAATGGTGAGGGACAGGGGGAGGAGCAGAAAGGGAGGCTAAGGTTGTTGGTTTGAGAATCAGAGGGGAAGGCTTGGGCATGGAGGATGAGTGATTCATTTTCTTTAATTGTTTTGTTGATTGATCGATCATACCAACAATTCCTCACATCCCAGCATTCTCTCTGTTGTGGCATCCCAGCTGAGGATGACTTGAGGAAAGGTTTATCAGCAGAATCATGAATTAGCATGCACACCCATCCCTCTATCCCTCTCCTCATCCCCCCTTCTTCTTAATCTCCTCTCTCCCTGTCTTTTCCTTCCTTCCCCATTTCTCTGCCTCTTTTTGCACGCACATCTACCCCAAACTCTTCTCCTCCTCTCCCTCCTTCCCTCTCTCCCCTATATCTCCCCCTTTCTCTTCTTCCTTCCCCTCTATCTCCCTCTATCTAGTTTCCGTGCAATGAGCCTTTCTTTCACATTCATTTTATTTAGAAAAGGGGGAAATATGACATTTCTCCTCAGTACTGGGAGAAATATTAGTATTTATTTAACACCCCTACTCTTACAATAAGTGCCATGGGATCTTTAGTGACCACAGAGAGTCAGGACACCGTTGAACGTCCCATCCAAAAGACAGCACCCTACACAGGGCAACGTCCCCAATCACTGCCCTGGGATACTTTTTTGACCAGAGAAAAGAGTGCCTCCTACTGGTCCTCTAACACCACTTCCAGCGGCATCTGGTCTCCCATCCAGGGACTGACCAGGACCAACCCTGCTTAGAGACAAGCCAGCAGTGGGAGGGATGAGGGTGGTATGCTGCTGTAAGAGTTGCATTTGAGAGTTCTTTACTCTGGAAAGTTTTATAATTAACTGACAGCCTCACAGGGGTATTGGTTTTTTTCAGTAATACATGTGGAAATGACAGTTTTGGAAGGTAAAATATTAATCAACTAATGGATGGGGAATGTGCAGTGTGCTGGACGTTCATTTGTAGCATAGTTGATTCTTATATAGGTACCTGTAAAGATGCTGTTCAGATGGAAGTGTGTTGCCATGGGAATTTGTTGGTGGTAGGATCGTTCTGGAAAGTCCCAAGGGAGATATAGACTTAGGTGGTCCACACGCACACAACCACGCACATGAGATGTATGAGTGTGTGTGCTTGCATGCATATAGTGGGTGTGTTTGATCGCCGGTTTCATGTGGGTTTTCTAGTGCATTTCAAAGGCAGGGCCCTGATGAGAATTCCTCTGATCAGTGGTCGGAACATCGGGGACACTGGGCGAGATATGTGTGTGTGTGTGTGGAGGAGAGGATTTAAACACTGATTGGCATTCATAGCAGTGAGTCCGGAGTGCTGCTAAATAAGAAATTAGGCTTTACCTAAGCCAGCGCCATTCAGCTGTTTGAAATTCTGTCTTCTCAGGGCTTCTATTAATAAATGCATAATTGATTAGGGTGAGCATACGTGCCTGAATACACTCTCACTGTCTCTATCACTATCTATCTATACCCCCCCCTCTCTCTCTCACACACATACACACGTTGTGTCAGCGTGTGTGCATGAGCATGTTCAGGAGTCTCACGTCTCCTGGGGTAAACAGAGGTCCTTCACTCAAACTCAGTCAATAACCCGTCTGTCTGTCTCTCTGTCTGTCTCTCTGTCTCTCTAGGTGAGCCTGGCCAGTTGAAGATCTACCTACCTAAGAAGCTGTTGGAGTGTTTGCCCAAATGTTCCTCTCTACCCAAGGAGCGCCACCGCTGGAACACCAATGAGGTGAGAGAGCACTTAGGAGGACCCAATCATAGGTTGCGCCTTGTCCACGGACATGGATGGATTAGGGCCACTGTGTAGCAGTGTTTTAGTGTGGTGACCTCTAGCCTCTTCCATAGGTCAGCATCTTCCTTTACTATTCCAGTGGATGGGTTTCCACATGTGTAGTTCTGAAGAAAACTTTTGTGCTGGGCCAACTTGTGGTTTGCTATTATTTCTGTTTTGATTGTGGATAGAGACTGAGGCGTGTGTGTTATTGATTTAGGACAGTGGTTCCCAAACTTTTTATAGTCCCGTACCCCTTCAAACATTCAACCTCCAGCTGCGTACCCCCTCTAGCACCAGGGTCAGCACACTCTCAAATGTTGATTTTTACCATCATTATAAGCCTGCCACACACACTACACAATACATTTATTAAACATTAGAATGAGTGTGAGTTTTTGTCACAACCCGGCTCGTGGGGAAGTGACAAAGAGCTCATATAGGACCAGGGCACAAATAATAATATAATAATATTACAATTTTGAATGACTCACCACAGGTTAATGAGAAGGGTGTGCTTGAAAGGATGCATATAAGTCTACAATGTTTGGCCTCGAGTGGTACAGTGGTCTAAGACACTGCATCTCAGTACGAGACGCATCACTGCAGTACCTGGTTTGAATCCAGGCTGCATCACATCTGGCCTTGATTGGGAGTCCCATAGGGCGGGGCACAATTGGCCCAGTGTCGTCCGGGTTAGGCTGTCATTGTAAATAAGAATGTGTTCTTATCTGACTTGCCTAGTTACATTTTAAAAAGTTGGGTTGTATCAAAGAGAGTCTTAACATTGTGATTTGCCAAAGCAGGATACTCTGAGCGCAGCCCAATCCAAAAATCTGGCACTGGCTTCTGAGTAAATTCAATTTTCACAGAACCGCTTGTTGCAATTTCAATGAGGCTCTCTTGTTCAGATATCGGTAAGTGGACTGAAGGCAGGGCATGAAAGGGATAACGAATCGAGTTGTTTGTGTTATGTGTTTCGGGAAAGTACCTGCGTAATTGAGCACCTAACTCGCAATATCACATTTGCCATTGTCCGTAAGCTTGAGTTCATTTGCACACAAAAAAATCATACAATGATGGAAGGACCTGTGTGTTGTCCTTGTTAATGCAGAGAGAGAAGAGCTCCAACTTCTTAATCATAGCCTCAATTTTGTTCCACACTTTGACTATAGTTGCGGAGAGTCCCTGTAATCCTAGATTCAGATCATTCAGTCGAGAAAAAACATCCCCAAGATAGGCCAGTCCTGTGAGAAACTCGTCATCATGCAAACGGTCAGACAAGTGAAAACTATGGTCATTAAAGAAAACTTTCTGCTCGTCTCTCAATTTTAAAAAAACATGTAAATACTTTGCCCCTTGATAACCAGCGCACTTCTTTCTGTATGTTGCGTTACATGGTCGCTGCCCATATCATTGCATAGTGCAGAAAATACACAAGAGTTCAGGGGCCTTGCTTTAACAAAGTTAACCATTTTCACTGCAGTGTCCAAAATGTCTTTCAAGCTGTCAGGCATTCCCTTGGCAGCAAGAGCCTCTTGCTGGATGCTGCAGTGTACCCAAGTGGCGTCGGGAGCAACTGCTTGCACGCGCGTTACCACTCCACTATGTCTTCCTGTCAACCCAGCTTTTGCGCCATCAGTACAGATATCAACACATCTTGACCACCAAAGTCCATTTGATGTCACAAAGCTGTCCAGTACTTTAAAAATATCCTATCCTGTTGTCTTGGTTTCCAGTGGTTTGCAGAAGAGGATGTCTTCTTTAATTTACCCCCCATAAACGTAATACCAGGAGCTGTGCCAGGCCCGCCACGTATGTTGACTCATCCAATTGTAACACATACAATCACTAGCTTGTATGCGAAGCAGTAATTGCTTCAAAACATCTCCTGCCATGTCACTGATGCGTCGTGAAACAGTGTTGTTTGATGAAGGCATTGTCTGTATAGTTTTTTTGTGTCCTTTTCCTCCAACATTGTCCCAGCCATATCCGCGGCAGCAGGAAGAATTAAGTCCTCCACAATAGTCCTTGTCCTAGCCACTCGGTAGCTCACCATATAAGACGCTTCTAGCCCATTCTTATTGATGGTAACTGTTGCTTTTATATGTCTTGCTACTCAAAAATGGTCTTAATTCTCGATCAAAATACTCCTGTGGCTTATTTTTCAATTTGCCATGTTTTGTTTCTAAATGTCTGCACAAGAGTGAAGGTTTCATCGAGTTGTGAGATAGTACTTTTGCACATACAGTTGAAGTCGGAAGTTTACATACACTTAGGTTGGAGTCATTAAAACTTGTTTTTCAACCACTCCACAAAGTTCTTGTTAAACTATAGTTTTGGCAAGTCGGTTAGGACATCTACTTTGTGCATGACACAAGTAATTTCTCCAACAATTGTTTACAGACAGATTATTTCACTTGTAATTCACCGTATCACAATTCTAGTGGGTCAGAAGTTTACATACACTAAGTTGACTGTGTCTTTAAACAGCTTGGACAATTCCAGACAATTACGAGTCTGGTTCATCCTTGGGAACAATTTCCGAATGCCTGAAGGTACCACGTTCATCTATACAAACAATAGTACGCAAGTATAAACACCATTGGACCACGCAGCCATCATACCACTCAGGAAGGAGACGTGTTCTGTCTCCTAGAGGTGAACGTACTTTGGTGCAAAAAGTGCAAATCAATCCCAGAACAACAGCAAAGGACCTTGTGAAGATGCTGGAGGAAATAGGTACAAAAGGATCTATATCCACAGTAAAACGAGTCCTATATCGACATAACCTGATGACATAACCGCTCAGCAAGGAAGAAGCCACTGATCCAAAACTGCCAAAGAAAAGCCAGACTACGGTTTGCAACTGCACATGGGGACAAAGATCGTACTTTTTGGAGAAATGTCCTCTGGTCTGATAATGACCATCGTTGTGTTTGGAGGAAAAAGGGGAAGGTTTGCAAGCTGAAGAACACCATCCCAACCATCCCATCCCAATCCCAAAACAACCACAGGGGTGGTAGCATCATATTGTGGGGATGCTTTGCTGCAGGAGGGACTGGTGCACTTCACAAAATAGATGGCATCATAAGGGAGGGAAATTATGTGGATATATTGAAGCAGCATCTCAAGACATCAGTCAGGAAGTTAAAGCTTGGTCGCAAATGGGTCTTCCAAATGGAAAATAACCCCAAGCATACTTCCAAAGTTGTGGCAAAATGGCTTAAGGACAACAAAGTCAAGGTATTGGAGTGGCCATCACAAAGCCCTGACCTCAATCCCATAGAAAACTGGTGGGCAGAACTGAAAAAGCGTGTGTGAGCAAGGACGCCTGCAAACCTGACTCAGTTACACCAGCTCTGTCAGGAGGAATGGGCCAAAATTCACCTAACTTATTGTGGGAAGCTTGTGGTAGGCTACCTGAAAGGTTTGACCCAAGTTAAACAATTTAAAGGCAATGCTACCAAATACTAATTGAGTGTATGTAAACTTCTGACCCACTGGAAATGTGATGAAAGAAATAAAAGCTGAAATAAATCATTCTCTTTACTATTATTCTGACATTTCACATTCTTATAATAAAGTAGTGATCCTAACTGACCTAAAACAGGACATTTTTACTAGGTTTAAATGTCCGGATTTGTGAAAAACTGAGTTTTAAATGTATTTGGCTAAGGTGTATGTAAACTTCCGACTTCAACTGTATAGCACACTGTGGCTGAGGAAAGGCACACCTCCCAATATAAGTGAACCCCAAATAAATGTAGTTCTAATCATATTTACGCCTCTTCGATGATCCAACGTCCCGGTCTGTTGTTCATTGCTTTCCCAGGTAAGGGGGCAGTAGCTCTTCGGCTGCATCAGATTCACATCTGTCAGTGTCTGTGCTAGCTCTGCTAACAACAAATGTAGAATTACTGATGCTAGCATTGGGTGTGCTCGTGGAAGCAGAACAACTTGTGTCGACAGTTGAAGTTGTAGTATTGCTGGTAGTAGCAGTACTACCAGTAGAGTTGGTATGTGTCTCTATGGACACGGGCCTTACTAAATGGACTGTTTGAAAATGTGAAGAAAAGTGTCAAAAAAGATATATATATTTTTTGATGTGAATCACATTTTTATGTGGCGTACCCCTGACGGCATTGCGTGTACCCCAGTACCCCAGTTTGGGAATACCTGATCTAGGAGATGTACATTCATTACTATGTGATGTAAAGCTTATTTGGCTTGTGGTTTCTCCTCTGAGGCAATTCATTACATTTTTCATGCGATCTATCTCAGTGAAGGACAAACAGCATATCTGCAGCCTACAGAACAGAGCACTCACTGGAATCAAGTGTGTGTGTCTGTATGTGTGCCTGCATGTGTGTATGTGGTTCTGAATTGAGAGCAGTTTGTGATATTTCAGTGCTGAGATCGTTGTGTAGGAAACACAGAGTCAAGAGTATGCGTGAAGACAGACCCTCTCCTCTCTCATTGTCTCTTTCTCCTTCTGTGTGTGTTTGATGATGGAGTGAAGGCTCGGTTCAGGGGAGGGTTGGGTGTCCCTGGGAGGAATCCTTCAAAGCCCATCTGTTTCATCAGAGGCCTAAAGTTTCCTGAATACTTAAACACCTATAGTGTCTGTCACCCCTTTGTCCTTTATAGGCATACTCCTGTTTCTGTGTTTGAGGGAGAGAGAGACATGGAGAGAGAATGTGTGTTTATGTATGTGTTTGTGATTGTGTATGTCATTTAAGTGATAATGCCAGAGAAGCTGGTGTTTGGAGGATATATTGGCACGGGTATTGTTCTTCTTAGGCCGGCAAACTGTGCCAATATATCTTCCTGTAATAACAGAACTGTGAGTCGGGAAGCAGGTGCAGGTGAAATGTTTAATAAAACAACATAACCAGTAACGAGACAATTCCATAAGGCTACACGCTGGTAAACAAGAACAATACCAACTGGTGAGAAAACATAAGGGAATGACATATAAAGGGGAGGAAATGATGAAGGTAATGAAGTCCAGGTGTGAATCATAATGATTAACATGTTTGCGTGATGATGAGTGCCAGGTGTGTGCAATGATGAATCCCAGGACATGTGGTTAGTATTCTGGTGACGTCGTACGCCGGAGAGGAGGAGCAGGAGAAGATGTGACACTTCCAAACACTGGCTTCGAGGGCAATATCACTTTTCTACAATGGGTTACCAACATATTCAGACATATTTTCATTAAAAAATATATTTTGATGAATTTATTCATACTATTTCATCCTTCCACAAGATATCGTCCCTAAACAAATCTAGGGTTTCTACCGAAGCCAACTGGTCGTTTGTTCTATTGGTTCGGTTGCCAGAGACACGACCCAGTCGTTCAGTCTTTTTGTTCTGTATCTATGGCAGCGACCCAGTCGTTTGTTCTAAATGTTTCAGCTATACTGGCTGGCAACGTTCTTCTCCCTTGCTTGCTAGCTAGCTAACTACGGCTAACTTATAGTCACGTCAAACAATGTAGACAGAATAACAACAGTTGCTACATTTGTTTAAGCTCTTTTCTAGTGACATTTATTTGGACACATCCATAACAATGAGATAATGTGGTTTCACCAGGCATAGAAAATGTGCTCTCTCGTCAGGACACTGTTGTTCAGAGGAGCTAGCCAACAACACAGCTAACACAATAACTTCAATCGGAAGCTGGAAAGACTGAAAACTAGATGCACAGTTTCGTTTGACCTTTTTTCAATTGACATTTCTTTGTATATATCCATAAAAAGGATGCCAGCTGATTCATGATTTCGACTGGCGGAGAAACGCTGCCTGCCTTTCTCTCTCGTCCCGACCCCTACACATTCATTACTATGGGACAGTTCAAGATTGAATTTGAATATTGAATGTTGCAAATGTCGAAGAGACAGACAGCAAGGTTTATACTAGGGATACACAATATATTGGTGAACATATTAGATTCACCCGATATTAGCTAAAAAGGCCGGTGTCTAGTTTAACACCAATGTGCAAAACCGATGTCAACGCTGACGTGTATACCTATATAACATAGGTACATGTCATAATGACGCTGCGTAAAATGTTGCACTACACGTGCGACACAGCATTCCTAACCTAGCCCACAATGTCTGCTGTGTGGATCGAACAGTCAACAAGTCAAGCAGTCATTTGAAATAGTAAGAATATTTCAGCGAGACAACTCAAAGGGGAAGTCCATTAAAGCCAAGATAATGGGATTCATTGCCCTTGACAATCAACCGTTCTCTGTCGTGGGTGATGTTGGCCTTCACCGACTGGTTGAGCACCGGTACACACTACCAAGGGTGCTATTTTTCAGATGTTGCCCTACCAGAGTTACACATTAATAGTGTCACTGTTATTAGCTTCAAGACATACATACTATGGAACGCCGTTTGGGTATTTGCGTGTCAAAAAAAGATACAGTAGCACTGTCAAAGCTGTACAATAAATTCTGCAAACACCGGCCACGAATGATGTGTTTACAATACTGCGTTGGTAATAAAGCATAATTTGTTCGACCGCAACTTCTGAGGTAGCTAGCTTTAGCTTGGTACCTAGCTATCACCAATATAACCTGCCTGAAAACAATGACCAGTAGAAACTGCAGGCATTTTCATTATTCTTACATAAATGCCAACAAAATAACTGTGTGTGTGTGTGTGTGTGTGTGTGTGTGTGTGTGTGTGTGTGTGTGTGTGTGTGTGTGCAACCTTTATTTAACTAGGCAAGTCAGTTCAGATCAAATTATTATTTACAATGACGGCCTACCCCGGCCAAACCCGGACGACGCTGGGCCAATTGTGCACCGCCCTATGGGACCCCCAATCACGGCCAGATGTGATACAGCCTGGATTCAAACCAGGACTGTAGTGACGCCTCTTGAACTGAGATGCCGTGTGTTAGACTGATGCGTCCATGTGTGTGTGTTAACTATTTAACTGTACTAGAATTCTTAAAAGGACGCTAAAATGTTAAATATCGGTTATCGGTATCATGTTTTTTTGTCAAGGAAAATATCAGATATCGGTATCGGCCAAAAATGTCATATCGGTGCATCACTAGTTTATACAAATCTCCACTGTTGAAAACTAAATGTTAGTCTAAAATACATGTGAGATAATGTCTCAATGCTTTTTATAGTGGAGGTCAAGTTTA